>NW_026539140.1:0-300000 GCF_027791375.1 Indicator indicator
CTGAGCTGCAGCTCAAATATAGCTGTAGCTGGAAAACCTGTTGTGGGAAGTGACACCAGTATAGGGGTGACACTGGAGGGCCTGTATTCCCTCTGGGGTGATGGTTGAGATCCCTGAATCTGCAGCAGAGCTTCCAGGGTGCAGTGCTCTCATCTATGTAACTTTTGGGGTTTTCTTTTCCTCTCTCTTTAGAAGTCAAATTAATCATTTGGTTGTCTGTATAATATTCCCTGTTCTGATCTACACTGCACCTCCCTGAGCTTTTTCTAGCTAGGGTGAAAACCAGGAACAATTCTAACAGTTGGTAGTTTTACAGACATGTAGTTAGCAGCAATTAAAGGAATTCTACGGAGTCAAAATAAAAAAAAAAAGTGCTTTCCCTCCCACCCTCCCTCCTTCCCCCCCACCCTTCCACCTTCCCCCCTTTCCTTCCCTCCTCCCTCCCCCCTTTCCCCCATCCTTCCCCCCTCCTTCCTTCCCTCCCTCCATTCCTCCCCTCCTTCCTTCTCCTTCCTTATCTCACTCCCTTGTTTTTCAGCTGTTGAAGGTCTGCAGAAACCTGTGTTCTGATTTTAAAGTAACAGTGTTTTCTTAAGAAAGGTACATTGCCATTTTATGCAAATTTGATATGTATGTATTGTTTTTATCATTATTTCTGATTGTAAGGCATTTGGGAAATTTATTATTTTAGTGTTTGTAATTGTTGCATCTTTCACAATAAGCACTTATACAACAAATCTGATACTTACAATAAGGTATGTTAAGTGTTATAGAAAATGATGTTTGCTTATAAGTTTTTAGTGGTTGTGTTAAAGTAGTTTTCCTAATCAATAAGCATAACACTGTGCAAGTGCTACGGGGTTTATAAGGTTAAGGTTTTTCTTTCCTTTTTTCTGGTTCGAACCTTCCTTTTTTTTGAGTCTGCCGGCAAATTTCAAAAAGAGCTCTCTATATATGGTAAATAAGTTTTCATTTTGAAAACCAGGCATTATCTTTTTTTTGTTGTTTTCTTGCACATTACATTGATGGTTTAATTCTCATGTAGTTTTTTAAGTTTTTAGGACCTTTTTTGGTATTAGCAGGAGGTAAAAGTTTGTTTTAGGAACGTTATAGAATGTTGTTTTGGGGTTTGTGTTTATACAGGTTTGAAGATAAGGATCATAAGAATATGAAAAGCAACAAAAAAGAAAAAAAAAATCCCTTTTTTTTTTGATACAGAGGTTTACCCTAGGGAAAACTCAAGGCTAGGAAAGGGATTCATTTTTTCTCACCTACAGTTTTTTCCTGATGTCATCATGGCAAGGCCCAGCGCAAGACTCAAAGGATGGGACAAACAGCAGTGCCCATGAAGCTGACAATCAGCTGACCACTGAGTGCCTGTTTAACTGAGATCAGAAGTGTTGATCTGAAGCTGACCGCACGAGTGTCCCCCGAGGAAACTTCTCATTTGGGACTGAATGCCTCAATGCCTTAACGTCATGTAATTAGGGAATATGTTTATGTGCATTTATATGTTAAGTTACCAAAATGTTAAACAATGTTTAGCCAGGAACAGGCAAATGGCCCAGCCTACCTATCTGGTAAAGTTAATTCGTTATCGCAATTGTGGGCTATCACTCATGTTCCCAGTATTCCCCATTCCCCTACATGGCACACTGAAGCAACTTTTGCAAAAACAAAGAGGGGAAATGACAGGAGATTCTCCAGAGGCCCGGTTAAACAAAGCTATGTATGTTTTAAACCTTTTGCAGTTCTCGAATGATTCCCAGGAAACTCCAATGATACATCATTTCAATTCTTTGACCACCACCAGTGTAATGCCATCAAGTGTCAAAGTAAAAGTTTGGGATCTAGAAACAGGTCAATGGTCTGATCCCTGTGAATTAATAACCTGGGGTGGAGGATATGCTTGTGTCTCAACAGGTTTTGGACCACGCTGGGTCCCAGCAAGATGGGTCTGACTGGTGCCTTCATCATCCTTTGGATGCTGACTGCAACAGTGGCCTTGCAAATCCCAAAGCAACTACAACACATCAAATTTAGGAAGACTAGCTTGCTGGGTAGTCAAGCAGGTGAAAGCCACTAGTATGGGTGTGATGAATTTGAAGGATTGTGTTGTATGGATCTGCAAGATCACTCTAAATCTATTCATAAAGAAATTCAGGAATTAATTGCCCCCTCTCAAAAGATAAAACAAGACATCTAGATGCTTGGCTGGGCCTGAGCGTTTGGCTGAAAGAGTTAGTGCAGACTGGACTCTTAATATTAACAATAGTGTTAATTGGTTTGCTATGCCTTAGTTGTGCTTTCTGATGTATAAAATGCTTATTATTTCACATTACCAATTAGGCTTGGCTTGTGCAAAAAGGAGACAAGGGGGCTGCAGAGAAATGGCCAGAAGATAAAAGGCCATGAGCTGCACAATCCAAGCTATACTAACTATAAACAGGCTGACATGTCCTTGAGAGGATGATAAGAGAAGTTTGGCAGAGCAGTAAACAGGAGATGAAGCCAGGCGTTAAAGCTGCAAGGCAGAAAAACATCGCTGATACCATATTCCAATCAGCGTACAGTAACCGGCACGTGAACAATGTATGTTAGCCAATTGCAGGCTAATGTTATTCACGTGGACAGCACATAATACTATAAAAGCCTGTGTCTTATAATAATAAATGAGCAAGATTCTGAGCTCATATTGGGTTTATGTCTTGACTCTGGCTGAGCAGGTCTTTAACTCATATTGAGTCCATGTCTTGACTCTGGATAATCTCCTACAGTCCCCCACCACATCCAGCTTGTCAAGCTGGAGAGACATGGATTTGTTGGCTGGACTGTTCTTCTGTGGATAAGAAATTGGCTGGATGGTTACATCCAGAGGGTAGTAGTCAATGGCTCAAATTAAAGATAGAGAACAGTGACAAATAGTGTCCTTCAAGGGTCCATAATGAGACCTGTAGTGTTTCATGTTTTTATCAATGATATAGACATGCAAAATTGAGTGTACTATCAGCAAGTTTGCAGATGACACCCACTGTGTGGTGCTGTTGGTATGTCAGAGGTATAGGCTGTCATCCAGTGGAAGCATGACCAACAGATCAAGAGAGATGATTCTGCTGCTTTACTGTGCTCTGGTGAGACCTCATGTGGAGTACTGTGTCCAGGTCTGCAGCCCTCAATATAGGAAGGATATGGACCTGATGGAGTGAGTCTAGAGGACGGTCATGGAAATGGTCTGGAGGTTGGAACACCTCTCCTATAAAAACAGGCTGAGAGAGCTCAGGCTGCTCAGCCTGCAGAAGAGAAGGCTCCAGAGAGACCTAGTAGCCTATTGGTACCTCTGCTCTTCAGCAGATGCTCTTTTCAGCAACTGAGCACCACTTCTCTAACACTAGAAAGACAGTGTATGATCCAGGTATCTGGGATAAGATCAGAGCTTAGTTTTGGGACTATGCTAAGAAGGAGGATAAGATCAGAGAGATTAAAGCAGTGCCTGACACTGACGCTGCCCTGGAGAAGCAAATGGGAAACACTGATTGCCAAAGAGTTTTATGTGTCTTGGGAAATCCTGCTGTGAGTGATGTGCTAACAGCTTGCAGGCATCAACATCCAGAGACTTTGGCAGTGGAGGCTTTTGCAGTTTCTACCCAAGCCTTTGATTTTTCAAACAGCATGGACAGCAGTGTGGAGCAAGAGGAGTAAATGGCCCTTGGCTGGGCCATTACGAGCCTTAGAGCGGTAGTGCCAGCCACAGCAGGGAGTCAAGCAGCGGCAGCAGCAGCTCCCAAGGTGACTTTGGCTTGTCCTGTGGCGGAAGAGGTAGCAGCTGCAGCTCCCATTGCTCTTGTGCACCAGCACCAGCAGCAGCAGTGTTTACAGCCTTTTATTCTTTAAAGAACCGTCACTCAGGTTTTTTCTTCACCAAGAAATAACTGAAAAAGCATATAATCAGAACCTTCATTTCAAAACTTAAAAATCTGCACATTTATGAAGACAAGAGCTTGTGAACAACAACAAAAAAAACCCAACTTCTTCTCTACTGCCGTTTGCCATTCTCCTCCCCCCCCCCCCAACTTCCTTCTCCCTGCACCTTCCTTCTCCCTCCTTCTTTTCTCACTCCCTTGTTTGCAGCCGTTTAAGGTCTGCAGAAACCTGTGTTCTGATTTTAAAGTAACAGTGTTAAGTTTTGTTAAGAAAGGTATCTCATCATTTTGTGAATGCAAACTTGATGGAGATATATATATTGCTTTTACCATTATTTCTGATTGCAAGGAATTTGGGAAATTTATTATTTTAATGTCTGCAATCGTTGCATTTTCACAATAAGCATAATAATTAATAAGTACTTCTAAGACAAATATGGTACTTGTAATAAGGTATGTTAAGTGCTATAGATAATAATGATTGCTTATAAGTCTTTAGTGATTCTGTTAAAGTGTGTTCTCTAATCTATATGCATAATATCGTGTAAGTGATACTGGGTAATGGAATAAGCTGTTTATGAGTTCATGGGTTAAAAGTTTGGGTTTTTTTCCTTTCTTCTTGTTGAAACCTCTTTTTTTTTTTTTTTGAGTATGCCAGCAAATTCAAAAAGAGCTCTATATATATGATAAATAAGTTCTCATTTCGAAAAGCACACTTTATATAATGTACCATCTTCTTTTCTTTGTTTTCCTGCACATTATTTTGATGGTTTAATTTTCACATAGTTCTTTAGGTTTATAGGACTTTTTTGGTATTAGCATGACTTAGGAGTTTATTTTAGGAATGTTATAGAATGCTGTTTTGGTTTTTGTGTTCACAAAGGTTTTAAGATAAGGATTATAATATGAAAAATGACAAAAAAAATTATTTTTGATACAGAGGTTTACCCTAGGGCAAAGTAAAGCCTATGAAAGGGATTCATCTTTTCCCACCTACAAGCTTTCCTGATGCCAGCATGGCAGAGCCCACCCATTGCAGCACCCATGCTGCAAAGATGGTTCTGCAAACATCTCAGCAGAAGACAGTGCAAGACTCAAAGGATGGGACAATCAGCTGAGCACTAAACCTCTCATTTGTGATTGAATGTTTCAATGCCTTAACGTCATGAAATTAGGGAATATGTTCATGTGGATTTATATGTTAACTCACCAGAATGTTATAGTTAAACAATGGTTACTCAGGAAAGACTTTTGGGGATTCTAAAGTTTCTGTGGACTGAGATCCAAAGACAGCATTCGTCTTATTAAGTTTTGCACATTAAAAAACACACTACCCTTCCTGGGTTTTTGGTGGAAGAGAATACAAAAGCAGATGCACTTGTATCAGGCATAGCAATGGGGCCTACTCCAGACATTAAACAACAAGCCATAGTTTCCCATCAATTTTTTCACCAAGGCTATCTTGCCCTGCAGCATCAATTTCATTTGTCTAGTACTGAAGCCTGTGCTATTGTTGCTACATGCCCTGACTACCAGGGCCAACATATCCCTCATTACTATGGGACCAGCCCTAGGGGATTGCAAGCCTTATTGATACATTTTCCTCAGTCATCATTGCTACTGCTCATACAGGAGAAACTGCTAAAAATGTCATTCGCCACTGACAGTGAGCCTTTTCCATTGCTGGAGTACCACATCAGGTAAAAACAGACAACGGTCCAGTCTACCTATCTGGCAGAGTTAATTCGTTTTTGCAGTTGTGGGATGTCACTCATGTTACCAGTATTCCCCATTCCCCCAGTGCTCAAGCCATCATTGAATGCGGACATGGCACACCGAAACAGCTTTTGCAAAAACAAAGAGGGGGAATGGCAGGGGATTCTCCAAAGGCCCAGTTAAACAAAGCTATGTGTGTTTTAAATTTTCTGCAGCTCTTTGATGTTTCCCAGGAAATTCCAATGATATGTCATTTCAATTCTTTGACCTCCACCAGAGCAGTGCCATCAGGTGTAAAAGTTTGGGATCTAGAAACAGGTCAATGGTCTGATCCCTGTGAATTAATAACCTGCGGTAGAGGATATGCTTGTGTCTCAACATGTTCTGGACCACGCTGGGTCCCAGCAAGATGTGTCTGACTAGTGCTTTTGTTACCCTTTGGATGCTGACTGTGGCAGTGGCCTTGCAGATCCCGATGCAGCCGCAGCAAAATGTGTGGGTCATGTTTGCCAAGGCCATAGGACAAGACGCACTGTGCTTCTCTGTATTGACGCTTTCCAATCCCTTCAGCACCTGCCTGGTAGGTGTACTGGTGAATGGGTGGAAGGACATCACTGAAAAAAATGAGCCACTGAACTTGAAAAATCATTTTACATGTGCTTCTTGATACACTTCAAGAAGACACATGGGGGACTTAAAATCTTTCATGGTTTTGGGTGAGAAGGATTTGAAAAGACAAATTTGACATTATAATGTATGGCAAATAATATGGTTAGAACAATTGGACTCAGTGTCTTCCTTTAGCTGAATTAGAGCTTCAAGAGATTAGTATGTTAGGATCAATAAAAATGGATTACTGTGTTGTATTTAATTTTATATGGGACAGAGCCACAAATATCCAGGATGTTACTCCAGCAGGGAAGGGGTACAGAAATTACACCACATGGTGCAATTGGACTGAATTCATAGAAGTGAAGAGGGACCTGCAGGTGTTTTCTTTATTTGTGGAGATAAAGCCTGGCCAGCTCTGCCCTCTTGAATCAGGGCAGGACCTTGCAGTCTCGGTCATCTAACCATGCTGACTCCGAACACTTCTATGATCTTTGATCACCTTAGGAAAAGGCAAAAGCATAACATTCATGCCTTTGAAGCGGATTGTGATGATAGGGTAGAGTTTTGGAGGATAGAGAAGCGCATTGTAACAAGTATATTTTCTGAAATTGGAACAGTACATACTTTAACAAGCCTGAATAAATTGGGGTGTTGGCTAGCAAAATGGAATAATGCCTCCTCCCCGGCTCTGATGGAACCCCTATTGGATGTGAATTTTGTCCAATGTGCTACTTTGCAAAATAGAGCAGTGATATACTTTTTGTTGTTAGCATGTGGGCATGGGTGTGAGGATTTCGAAGGATGTGTTGTATGAAACTGTCAGATCATTCAGTATTTATACATAAATGAATTCAGGAGTTGGAGCAGAGGATAACGCATTTGTGAGTAGATAATGAGGGATGGCTTGAAGGATTGATGGGGAATTACAGGCTGGCTCTTCTTGATCATCAAGACAGTGTTGTTGATTTTGGTGATTATGATGGTGGTGCTGGTAATGTTGCCTTGTCTGGTTAACCTGCTGCAAAGGCCTCTGCAGCAGGCAACCAGTGCAGCATTTTTTGGCACAGTTACAGAAAGGGGGAATCGTGGGAAACTGCAGCAGGTCCACAGATTCCTTGCCTGGGAAAGAAGAACTTAACCATGGGCAGATTACTCTGTATCAATAAAGATATGGAAGGTTCCGGGGATGAAGGTGGTTTGCAAGTGTGAAGAGTGCCTGGGAAACTGTAAGATAGAAAGTTTGAATCCTCCCATGTGTAGTTTAACATAAATAGCTATTACCATAGTGATACAGCAATAACCAATAAGAATATTAAAAACAACCTGTTAACCAATTAGAAGTAACCACAGTAGCATAGAAAACATATAAATGTGTGTCGTTAATGATAATAAAGATTCTATGCTCTACTCTGTTGATGACTGTAAGTGTGTACGTGTTGCTCAGTTCGCCACAACAGGTTGATAGTAGCCTTGGCTGTAGTGATCATTAGATGGTGGAGTTCAGGATCTTGTGTGGTACTTACAGAATACCAAACAGGATCACAGTCTTGGACTTCATCAGGGCCAGCTTTGGCCTCTTCAAGCAATTGCTAGGGGAAATCTCATGGAACGGGGTACTAGAAGGTAAAGGGGCCCAAGATAGTTACTTGTTATTCAAGGACCATTTCTTCCAAACTCAAGATTAGAGCATTCCAACAAGCAGGCAATCAAGTAAGCGAGCCAGAAGATCTGCATGGTTAAGTAGGGAATTACTGGGCAAACTCAAATGGAAGAAAAGAGCCTACAGATCATGGAAAGAGGGGCTGGCCACTTATGAGGAGTATAAGACTCTTGTCAGAGGAGGTAAGGAAGCAACTAGGAAAGCTAAGGCCGCCTTGGAATTCAGTCTTGCAAGGGAGGTCTAGGACAACAGAAAGGACTTCAAGTACATTGCAGGAAAAACTATCATTAGAGGCAATGTAGGCCCACTGATGAATGAAGTGGGTGCATTGTTAACAGAGGATAAAAATAAGGAGGAATTACTAAATGCCTTCTTTGTCTCCATGTATACTGCTGGAACTGTCCTCAGGAGACCCAGACCCCTGAGGAAGACATGACAAAGGAAGATTTTTTCCTTGGTTGATGAGGACTGGGTTAGGGAATAGTTGAGCAATCTGGACATCCATAAATCCATGGGTGCCCCAGTTGCTGAAGGAGCTGGTGGGGGTCATTGCCAGATCACTCTACACTGTCTTTGGTAAGCCATGGTAGACAGGAGAGGTGCCCGGGGACTGGAGGAAGACAAATGTCACTCCAATCTTCAAAAAGGGTAAGAAGGAGGAGCCAGGTAGCTATAGACCGGTCAGCCTCATCTTTGTCCCTGGAAATGTAATGGACCGACTTATCCTCGGTACTGTCCTTAGGCATATCAATGACAAGAAGGTCATTAGGAGCAGTCAGCATGGTTTTACGAAAGGGAAGTCATGTTTGACCAACCTGATAGCCTTTTATGAGGACATAACCAGGTGGATGGATGATGGCAGAGAAGTGGATATGGTTTATCATGATTTTAGCAAAGCATTTGACACTGTCTCCCACAGCATCCTTGCAGCGAAACTGAGGAAGCATAGTATGGATGATTGGGTAGTAAGGTGGATTGTGAACTTTTTGAAGGAAAGAAGACAGAGAGATGTGGTCATATGTGACAGAGTCTAGTTGGAGGCCTGTATCTGGTGGAGTTCCTCATGGGTCAGTACTGGGACCAGTACTATTCAAGTATATTTATCAACAACCTGGATGAGGAAATAGAGTGCACTGTCAGCAAGTTTGCTGATGACACAAAACTGAGTGGAATGGCTGACACATCAGAGGATTGTGCTGCCATTCAATGAGGCTCAGACAGACTGGAGAACTGGACAGGGAGAAATTAATGAAATTCAGTGAGGGCAAGTGTAGAGTCTTGCACCTGGAAAGAACAACCCCATGTGCCAGTACAAGTTGGGGACCAACCTGTGCTTGACACATGACTTCATGTTAGGTGAACCGCAATAACTGTTCAATCTTACTCCACAATATGGAAAAACTATCTTTACGTGATTGCAGGTTACTGCTAGGTAAAATTGTACACATAAGCAATTACCAAGATCTAGCTCATAGACAGTAATTTGTTACCTAGATCACAGAATCATAGAATCACAGAATGTTAGGGGATGGAAGGGAAGAAATATGTTCATATGCCAAAACAAGAGGTCTGAAGTAAAACACTGGTTTGCTTATTAAACACAAATGAATTGGCTGTCCCTGTTAAGCCTGTATAAATAATGTTCCTTAGTGCCTAAAGATTTTGGTGGTCTCACCATAAAGCAGTCTCCTAACTAAAAAAAATTCTGAAGAATTGTATATCCATTAGGAACACTGCTTCACCAGGCTTTTGATTCGAAACAATTTCTATAAAGGCAAATTAGAGGGAAAATAGTTTACTGTGTCATTCATTTGCATTACAGTGGATCATAAATACAGAGCTATCAGTACTCTGTATTGAGGCAGTTATGTTTCTAATTCAAATTGTATGCTTTATCTTTTATTTATTGCTCTGTGACTGTGTACAAACTAGAATTGAAAAGAAAGGTTCACCTGAAAGTGCCAAATCAATTTCAGTAAAAGGAGGTATTTCATGCAATAGTTTTCTTCTTCGATCCACTATTTACTAGGAACCAGAATAAACATGGTGATTAGACTTACCATCCCAATCTGGAATCCAGAGGGATGATTAATAGTGCGAGTGATAGTAATATGATTAGCCATTTTTAAAAAGCTGTGTTCCTCTGAATTTATCTTGAGCTGGAAAGTACATGCCTTGTTAGAATTTCTTTAGAGTTCTATTCTGTCTGCATTACATACCTATCTATTCATTCTATTCAACTAAAGATTATCACTGTTAAATTTTATATATGTTATATTTCTTGAAACATGTGGTTTAGAAAATTCCTATCTGTGTTTTTTGGTTTAGAAAACCAGAAAAATTTTAAAATCCATAACATTAATTGTTCATTGATGCCTGTCACTTAAAACAGATGATATTTACTTCTCCTAGTCCTACTTAGTTCTTTCCTCCTTTTTGATTTTTATTTTATTTACACTTCCTCTTCTGTTGGTTCTCTGATATCTCTACAATAATTAATACTCTTTCTTTCTGTCAGACCCTGATCAGTTTGTTACTGATAAGAGAACATAAAAAAGAACTCGGCAGATGCCACTGACCTGTGGATAAACCTCATATCAATGGACTTGCCTTTTTAACAGAGGTTTGTGTAAAAGAAAGCAAGGACAACATTTGTACATGCTCAAAGTCTGCATGGATATATTATGATCAGATTTGCACTCAAATATCAGGTACTTTGTTTCACAGAAAAGTGGAAAAAAATATTTCCTTATGGCAAAATACCCAGTTTTTAAACACAACATTTTATTTTTGTTCCATTTCAATTGAATGTTTATTACTATGTCCCCATTCTCTCCTGTCTTAGTGAGTTCTTTTGGATGAGGAATTAATTAATTACATGTACCATGGGTGGCGAAAGGTACGACTTTATTTATTGTAAAGGCGGACGAGGTAGCGCCGGAGCACTGTAAGGCACAAAAACTGAAAGCAAGGCACAACGCCACAAGCTACCCACAACCCAAAAGCAGAGCCCAATCCAAAGCAAAGCACAATTAATTTACCCTAAACACTCGATAAGAACATGATGGTACTAAGCATTGTGAACTGGTGGATCTGTCCATTTCTCATCTGGGTGGGTGTCCCCACAGAACCAAATCTTGTCAGATCAGAGAAACAGTAGAACCCTGCCATCAGCGATGCCCAGTTTAAATGAGGCCCATGTCTTGGAGCTGGGTCTTGGAGCCAAAACCCCTCCCATATTTCACAATCATGTTATATAACTTCTGTCCCTGCTGCTCATGTGCACAGCCTACTTGGTGGTCACTACATCCCCTGTCCAGGACTGACCTTCCTTGTTGTCATCTTCCTCCAGGTCGATCTGACCTCTACAAGGGGTTTGAAGGACTATGGCAGTTAGCTAGAGATGTCAACACTTTCAATAAATTCCTACCCCTGCTTTGTTTATAAACAGAGGAACCTGCAGATACACGTTATTCATTACTCTTATCAGGCAGCTGGGTACAATCACTAATCAAACACCAGTTAACTCTTTCCTGTCACATCACCACTCTCCAGATGTGTTCTGTCATTTTACTAGGCCTACTTTTCACTTAAAATGTAATACTACCCTATAGAATTATTTTTCAATTAGTGTAAAAATAAATATGCCTGAGTTTCTCTTTTTTTATACGCTATAGCCTTTAAGTAACACAAATCTAGCTCACATTTATTTCAGTGTCTTATAAAAAGGATTAAATCATATTACAGTAAATTCCTGTGTCTATCAAATTTCTTGGGATGTTCTAATAGATTCAGAAGCATATGAATGAATTAATACATGCAGAATCATGATGAAGACAAGAATACATCAAAAACACAATGGAAAAAAATACTACCATAAAAATACAAACAATCTACTCTGTGAAAAAACAATCAAGAAGAAAGAAAAAAATAACAGAAGGGGGAAAAAATCCATTGCCCTAAACTCTTTGATACTTATACTATTCTGTGTCATTGGATTACAGGGTTGTTGGATAACCCAAAACATCAGTAATATTATACCTTGTTATTTGTATAATCCCCATTATGATAATGGATTTTATTTTTTAATTCTAAAAAATAATCCAAAGTGATTTTAGTGGAATCCAGTATTTCAGACAAAATGTAATATTTAGACATATTTAAATATTCTGATATCAAGTTTTTGGTTTGGGTTTTTTTGTTGTTTTGTTTTTTTAATAAAATGTGAATTATAAATCAAACTTTAATTTATTTTTTTCTAGAAGAAACTTTGGAATAATGCAATTTTATAAGTAATTTAAATCATAGACTTACAGTAAAAACCATTATGCATTAACATTTCTTTTTACAAAACAAGAAAGATGCAAACCAATTCATCATGAATTAGTTTGACCCTGAATTTTGAAAATATCTAAATGGTCTGAAATTTCATTATGCTCATTTTCGGATGTGAGTGAGATGCAAAGAGATACAATATTTTGGACTTCTTCCCTTTTATTCACAATCTGAAACATAATGACATCCTCTTCAGAAACCTCGATGGTCTGCAGTGTGAGCTAACAAAGCAGCCTGCACTTGGAAACACCAGAAGCTTTGTTTCGGATGTTTGTCTTTTGACTATTTCAAAATCAGCCTCATTAACTGCCTGCTCATTAGAAAGATGTCATTCAACAGCTGATTCCTCAGGCATATTGATAGATGCTTCTTCAAACACATTGACAGATGTCTGCCTTGAAATACCTGCTGGGTGGTCAATGTATCAGTGAGATGTTAAATTATGTTATCCATGGGAGAGAAGTGATGAGCTGCTAAGCTTGCTGCAAACACTGTCTGCTTAATGACCTTTGGATATAAATAGTGCTTAAAACTATAAACATTTTAAAGGGCATGGGTTTTATTTCAGTTCTTCACAAAGACCTACATTTTGCAGAAAAAGAGAAGGCACAAAACCAGCAAAACACATGGAATCTGCTGGCTATGCAGATTAAAGATGCTGCTGTAGCTTTAAGAGCTCAAATGGTATCAGCGGAGTCCCCAGCCAGTGCCCAGGACACCATAATTGTTAGCCCCACCCCACAGTGCATTTCAAAAGACAAACCATGTAACCCTAGCACTGAAGCATCCAATTCAAAACTGAAGAGAAATTACACAGAAGAAAATTCTCTGGAATTAACCTCTCCCAATGAAAGCATAAAATTCATTCATGTGAGACCCTTAATTAAGAAAGAAATTTGGGGTCCTAAAGAGGGATGAACGAAAACCCAAATTCATCTGCACACCAAAACCCAATTAAATGAATTACAGGACAGATTTTCTTGGGCTATTAATGAAACAGAAACAGAGTTTTTGTGTTGTGGTTCTCTTAGTGGTGGAAACAGAATTTTCCTGGGGTTCCAAGAAGCTATAGGCATCCAGTGTCCAGGGGTGTTCTTATATGAGGGACCCTCCAGGAATCAAAGCACAACTGCTCAAGTGGCTTTTTGGGCAGGGTAAATGTACCCCACAAACAGAGGAGAACCTGTCTTAATCCCTGTGAAAAACTCACTGGAGCTTGCAGTAGGGCTTCAAAAAGTGGCGTGCGTGCAGGTTATGTATGGTAAAGGGAAATATGCAATCCTTATGAATGCTCCATAAATCCAGAGAATCTCTGAACACTTATAAAAGGTCTGCCAGATGCTTCAAAAACACATTCACGATCCCTTAAGGAAAAAATCCCAAATGATATTGAAAATAATAAAAATCCCCAAAATACCTTGAACCACATGACAACATGGACAGAAATGCCAAGAAACATAATTTCTTACGGTAGGGATATGAGGTGATCCACAGGCACAAGGTTTTCCAGACAAAATAAAGAGAAAAAACATGTTTTTTTCTAACAAAGAGAACTTGCACTGGAAGTTCCACGCATTTGGGATATCACATGGCACCAAATGGGAAGTCTCACTACTAAGTCCCCTCTCCTAAGTTCATATAGCAGTCCAGAACAATTTAGGCTTAATACTGGAAGACACTGGTCTGGTAGGGTCTCGAGTAGTGGCCAGGACCCATGCCATCAATTTAAAAGGAATTACTCACTGCAGGAAAATTTGTGCAAGCAGGCAATGTCATTGGCAATTCCTGCTAAAGTTTTAAAGCATATGCCCAGCGGGCAGATAAGGTCTTTAAACAATTCTTTAAGGAAATGTGTGGCAGTGACAGAAGTGGCTGCAGAGAGGAAAGCAGTGGTAGCCATGGGAATAGCTCTCCTGGAGAAGCTTTACCCTGCCCCACGCCACTGCTTTCTCTAGGAAAGAAAGTTAGCTCTTTCATGTTTCACTAACAGGAATCTAAAGAAAATTTGAAATAAAATAGAAATCGTGGTGACTGTTCCAGACTTCCCTCACCACTTTGTGAATCCATGCCAATGGTTTGTTACTTCTGAACCACATATTTTAATTACAGTAGGGTGAAAAAGGATTGCTATTGAGTTCCTTATTGGTACAGGTGCCCATATAAGTGTTTTAAACGTTCAGCAAGCAAAAAACCTGGTAATTCAACCATCCAGTAGAAGAATAAAAATAACATGAGTCACAGGGACACCCGATACCTGTTAATTGGCCAAAACAAGACTATGGCTACCAGAGGAAAAATGCAGCACAATTGCAGAAGTTGCTTTAAGCCCTTATCTGGGAAATATTCTGGGATTTGATGTCCTAACCAGAAAGAGATGGTATCTTCCCAGTGGCTTACTATGGAGCTTTGGAAGGTATGAGGTGGAAGAAAAAGGGGTAAAAACTGTATATGTTAATATACAACAAACTTCGGCATTGCCTCAGGCATACATCACTTGCATTCCCTGCCAGTGGCAGCTAGGCAAGGCATTGCAGAGGTGATTGCTGGCTTGGAGAAAAGGCAAATAATTAGCCATACCCCCTCCCCATATAATTCTCCAGTTTGGCCAGTCAGTAAACTGGATGGACAGTGGAGACTGACAGTGAACTTTAGGAAACTGAATAGCAATACCCCACCATCAACTGCTGCAGTCCCAAGCCTAACATCGGTGGTGACAGCAATTCAAGCTGCATCCCACTAATGGATGACTGTATTAGACATCAAAGACATGTCTTCATGATCCCTTTGAGACAGGAGGAGAAACCTCAATTTACTTTTACCTGTCAAGGAATTCGGTATACGTTTAACAGGTTGCCCCAAGGTTGCAAACACTCTCCAACTATTGCACACAAGACCCTGGCTGCACTACTGGACACTATAAAAGTACCAGAAGGCATCTGCATCTATCAGTACATAGACGACATATTGATTGGTGGTAATAATAAAGAACATTGGATTCTCTCCAGCAGGCCTCTGTCTCTCTTGAATTGGGTAGCCCAAAACTGGACACAGTATTCCAGGTGTGGTCTCACCAGGGCACAGTAGAGACGTAGAACTTCTCTAGACCTACTGGACACAACTTTCCTGATGCATCCCAGGATACCATTGGCTCTCTTAGCCACAAGAACACATTGATGTTCCATGGAGAACTTGCTGTCCACCAGCCCAAGGTCTTTCTCTGTGGAGCTGCTTTCCAGCAGGGCATCCCCTAACCTGTACTGGTGCCTGTTGTTATTCCTCCCTAGACGTAGGACCCTGCACTTGTCCTTATTAAACATCACAAGGTTTGCATGCATCCAGCTCTCCAACCTGTCCAGGTCACATTGGATGGCTGCACAGCCTGACAGGGTGTCAGCCAACCCCCCTTCAGACCCACCCCCCACCCCCCACCCCCCCCACCCCCGTTTTGTATCATCAGTGAATTTGCTGAGGGTACTCTCAATCCCCTCATCCAGGTCATTGATAAATATATTGAACAAAACTCGACACAGAAACAATCCCTGGGAGACACTATTTGCCACAGGGCTCCAAGATGACTCTGTGCCACTGATGACGACCCTCTGAACTCTGTTGTGGAGCCAGTTTGCAATCCACCTCACTGACCAGCCACATCTCCTGAGCTTTTCTATGAGGATGTTATGGGAGACAGTATCAAAAGCTTTACTGCAGTCAAGATATATGACATCCACTTCTCTGCCCTCATCTACCCACTTGGTCATAACTTCATAGAAGGCTATCAGATTGGTTAGACAGGATCTCGCCTTGGTAAATTCATGTTGGCTACTCCTGATAACCTTCTTGTCTTCCGTGTGGTTAGAGATGACCTCCAGAATGAGCTACTCCATCATCTTTCCAGGGATGGAGGTGAGGCTGACTGGTCTGTAGTTGCCTGGGTCCTCCTTCTCTCTTTTATTGAAGACTGGAGTGACCTTTGCTTTCTTCCAGTCATCAGGCATCTCTCCTGTTCTCCATTTTTAAAGGTGATGGAAAGAGGTTCAGCAACAGTGTCAGGCAGCTCTCTCAGTACTCGTGGATGCATCCCCTCAGGGCCCATGGATTTGTGTGTCTTGAGACAGTCAAAGAGATCTCTAATTCTTTTCTGACTGACCAGCGGAATGTCCACATCTCTCCAGTTCTTCTCCCTTGCTTCTAGAGACTGAGGTTACTGAGGGGTGCTCTTAGGAGTGAATACTGAGGCAGAGAAGGCATTCAGCAACTCTGTCATCTCTACATCATCAGTTACTGTACCTCCCACATCATTGAACACCTTTTGCCTGCTCTTCCTTTTATCACTGGTATATTTGAAAAAACTCTTCTTGTTCTCATTCACCCCTCTGGAGAGATTCAGTTCCAGGAGGGCCTTGGTTTTCCTTCTTGCATTTCTACCTTCTCTGGCTGCATCTCTATGATCCTCCAGTCCTTTTTTCCACATATTGTAAACCTCCTTCTTGTTTTTGAGTTTTACTAAGAGTCCCTTGCTTATCTATGCAGGTCTTCTGCTTGCCTTACTTGATCTTTTTTTTTTTTCAAGGGAATACATTTCTGTTGAGCTTGAAGGAGGTAATGCTTGAACATGAACCAGCTCTCTTGGGTGCCCCTTTCTTCCAGAGTCCTAGTCCACTGGATATTTCCAAGTAGAGTCTCAAAGAGGGGAAAGTTGGCCTTTTTAAAGTCCAGTGTTGAAATTTTACTTATCACCCTGCTTCTTTGTCTATTGATATTAAACTTTAACATGTCATGGTCACTGCAATAAAGATTATCCCCAACCGTGACATCTACAACCAGTCCTTCTTTGTTTGTTAATATCAGGTCCAGCATTGCCCTTCTCCTTGTTGGTTCTTCAACTGCTTTCAGGAGAAAGTTGTCATCAATGCACTGCAGGAACCTTTTGGACCGTTGGTGCTTGGCTGTGTGATCTTTCCAACTAATATCATAGAATCATAGAATCATAGAATCAAGAAGGCTGGAAGAGACCTCAAAGATCATCGAGTCCAACCTGTCACCCTAAACCTCATTACTATCTAAACCATGGCACCAAGTGCCACGTCCAATCCCCTCTTGAACACCTCCAGGGATGGTGATTCCACCACCTCCCTGGGCAGCACATTCCAATGGCCAACCACTCTCTCTGTGAAGAATTTTCTCCTCACCTCCAGCCTAAACCTCCCCTGGTGCAGCTTGAGACTGTGTTCTCTTGTTCTGGTGCTGGTTGCCTGGGAGAAAAGACCAACCCCCTCCTGGCTACAACCTCCCCTGAGCCTCCTCTTATCCAGGCTAAACAGTCCCAGCTCCCTCAGCCTCTCCTCATAGGGCTTGTGCTCAAGGCCTCTCACCAGCCTCGTTGTCCTTCTCTGGACATGCTCCAGCAATTCAACATCTTTCCTAAACTGAGGGGCCCAGAACTGGACACAGTACTCAAGATGTGGCCTAACCAGTGCTGTGTACAGGGGTACAATGACCTCCCTGCTCCTGCTGGCCACACTATTCCTGATGCAGGCCAGGATGCCATTGGCTCTCTTGGCCACCTGGGCACACTGCTGGCTCATGTTCAGGCGGCTGTCAGCCAGTACCCCCAGGTCCCTTTCTGCCTGGCTGCTCTCCAGCCACTCTGACCCCAGCCTGTAGCTCTGCATGGGGTTGTTGTGGCCAAAGTGCAGCACCTGGCACTTGGATTTGTTGAATGCTGAGTGGTTGGAGTCACCCACAAGCACCAGGGCACTTGTTCTTGATGCTACTTCCAACTGCCTGTAGAAGGCCTTGTCAGTAGCTTCTTCCTGGTTGGGTGGTCTGTAATAAACACTCACAACCGTATCATCCATGTTTGTACGTCCCTTCACTCTTACCCATAAGCTTTCAATGCTTTTATGATCTCCCCCTCATGTGTTGAGCTCAACACATTCCAGTTGCTTATTCACATAGAGAGCAACTCCACCACCTCTTCATGTCAGCCTGTCCTTCCTGAAAAGAACAGAGTTGTCCATAACCACATTCCAGTCATGGGAGTTGTCCCACCATGTGTCTAATTGCAACAAGATCTTAACCCTGTGACTGCACCCAGATTTCCAATTCAACCTGCTTATTCCCCGTGCTTCTTGCATTGGTATATAAGCACTTCAGAGACTTAGCAGAGGAGTATCTGTTACCATTGTGGGTGTTGTGTAATCCACTATCCTCTACAATCCCTGGGATTGCAGTGGAGCTGGCACCCTGCCTCACAGTTGTCCCAGGAATGTCCTCAGTGATGCTCATTTTTTCCTCTTCCCCTTCAAAATTAGTTTAAAGACCTATTAATCAGCCCTGCCAGTTCTCGTCCCAGGATTCTTTTTTTCTCTCAGAAACAGACAGTTTTTTTCTATAGTCAGCAGGCCTGGAGTCTTGTAGAGTAGCCTGTGATCAAAGAACCCAAAAAACCTGCCATTGACACCAGTCCTGCAGCCAGGCATTAATCTGCTGGATTTTCATGTTTATTCCATCATTAGGCATAGCTAGTGGGGGGACAGAAGCAAACACTATTTTTGCTCCTGACCCCTTAACCATTTGTCTGCAGGCACTGACGTCCTTCATTGATCTCAAACTTCTTTTTGAAATTTCATCATTGCCTACTTGGAAAACCAACAATGGGTAGCAGTCAGTTGAGTGGATCAGGGTAGGAAGTTTTCTTACTACGTCCTTGACCCTGGCCCCAGGCAGGCAACAGACTTCCCTAAAGAGTGGATCAGGTCTGCATATAGGACCCTCAAAGCCCTTCAGAAGCGAGTCTCCAATGACAAGCACCTGGAGTTTCTTCTTGACTGAAGATGTTTTGACATTAGGTTTGCTCACCCCTAGCCTCTCTTAATGACGTAAACTAGATAAGTTTTCATAGCTGCTGGTAGATGGTTTCACTTGCTAAACATTGGTTTTGGTGGAAACAGGTTCACTAAGAACAGCATGTCCCTATTATATAGGGACACCTTTTGGGGTTCAGTGGCTTGTGGGGTGCCACACCTGCCACTTGGGAGGAATTTGTTTCCATTGCTCTCCAGCTTCTGAGTCATTGGGAAGCTAGTAAGAAAGTAGGGAGCATTTAGTGTCTTGACTACTACACGGCTAATGGGACTCTTTGAAGGATGGCAGAGTCTGATTCCACTGGTCCAGCTTCCTCTCACACTCCCTAATATTCCGCAGCCTTTCAACTTCCTCCTTTAGCTCAACCACTAGACAGAGAAGGTCACCCTTGCTCACAGCAAATACAGGTGTAGTCCCTGAAATCTGCCACAGGAAGTGAGAGATTCCGGCACTCCTTACAGCCATGAGTTTGGATACCTGCGTGCTTATGTGGGACCTCTGTTTGGGTTGACACAGAACTTTTGGAAACGCTTTTACGATGAGTTGCAACCATTCCTGATCCTGCCTGCGTGACCTAACTGGACGACAAACCCACATAACTCATCTTCTCCCTCTGGTGAAAATACCCACCACCCCTGCCTATTGGAAGAGAGAAGCCGGCACAGAGGAGGGCTCATGCTGTGCTGCCTGGCAGTGCTCCCACGCTGCTCCTGCCTTGATGAGCGGGGAAGGGCTGAGATCTCAGATCTACCCTGTTTTGACTTGCTGGGGTTTCTAAATCAGCCATCGGAGCAGAGACTCCATCCATGTGGCACCTGCCTCTCAGGAGAGAGAAGGCAGCTCAGAGCAGGGCTTGTGCTGTGATCAAAATGCATCTTGAACTCCACAATAGTCTAAGTGAAATATAGTGCTGAATAACAAGAAAAAGAAGATCTGACCCTCTGAAGTACAACCAATATAGTTAAAATTACTCTTTTAGGACACTGCATATCTTCAGCATGGTAGATACATGGGTTAAAATCCCCTCTAAGATGATGATGATGATGATGATAATAACAACAACTTATTTTTAAAAACACAAATCACAAAAAAAGCAAACCCAAAACCCAAGTGAACAAACAACAACAAAAATATCAAATATTTGAACTTAAAGATTTTTCTGAGATGTACTTGTAACGGAGATTTTACCAGTAAACTAGCTCTATTCCCCATGAAAAATTAATTGGAAACTTAGTTTATATTGTAATTTATTATATCATTATTTATATGTGTTCATATATATATGTATATATATATATATATGTATGCATTGTTATATATTAATTTTTTTTTAAGAAATAATTTATTTATAAATATGAGGACTATAGATCTGGGGAAAAAATAAACAAAGAAACAGGAAAAAAACACCATTATTGATACCTTCTCACTATTTCAAGTGTGATTGTCACCAAAATTAGGAATAGATTTGATAAAGCCAGTGTTTGGTTAAAAAATAGACATTGTTTTATTCTATCAGGGACAGCACTCAATTGCGTATATAGAAGACTAGTATCAAATTTATGATTATATATGTTAAAGCGTTAAGTTTCCATTGGATTTCCGATTTTATACAAATAATTTCCAATAATCACTTTACATAAATCTCCTCCTTGCACATATTCTTTTCATCTTCAGAGGTCATTGTAGTGGTCTCAAATGGTCTCAGGAGATCATGTCCCCCAATGTTACAGATGACTGCATGTTAACCTGTTCTTCTTGTTCCTTATATGGAACTTTTAAGGTTATCTTATAGATTGACTGTATAACAGTATTTTTTTACTTCATGATTAACTATCTATACTTAGTTATATGTCTTCACTACCGTTTAAACTAGAGAGGATTGATTTAATGCAAAAAATAGAACTAGACAATGGATATCTTGTCTCTCATTTTGGCACTGCTGTCACAAAGCCAGTAGGTTTTGGATTCCATTCTGCAAAATTCTTTATGCTCATGGAGGATTTTCTTTATGAAATTCCCACCTGACACACGTGCAGATATTACACTTTGTTGTACATCAGCATGGATTTTCTGAATCACTATTATTTATCTGTGATTCAAAACCTTGGCAAGCAACAGAAAAGTTACTTCTCAATTTATATGTTGTTTGCAGAATACAACGTCTTTCAGTTTAACATGCATGAATTCTGGTAGGAGAGGACAGGGAAATTACTTCTGTAGCCTATAGTTTTATCATATGCTTAAATTAAAAGATTATATTATAATTGTGATGGTTTAAAACTGTCTTTTTAATTTTTCTTCACAGAGTTAGAGCAGAGAAAGTAAAAGAATGTAAATAAGTCACTATTGGGTGTAAGAAAGCAAATAATGATTATTCTAAACACTTCCATTGGAGAGATATAAATGTTTAAGAACTACTATTCAAAACAAAGTTGAGGGTATTCTGAGTCCGAGTTCTCAGCTTGCTTGCTGGGCTGTCTGGCTGCTGCTTCTTTTTTTTGACTGAAGATAACACACTGACCTTGACAAGCTAAGTCTAACAGCCTCTCTGCTTCTTGACTCTCTGCCTTCTGCCAGAAGGTTCTGGGGGGAGTCCTTCTGGTTAGGGAGAGAGGCCCCTTGGGGAAAGGTCCCCTTTGAGGAAGCAAAGTGATCTTGGTTGTGCTTTTCTGTTGATTGTACATATTTGTAAATGTTGTGAATAGTGTATATTTGTACATACTCATTGCATTTCATCATAGATTGTAGATTTGCTTGTAAATACAGCTTTCATTTGCTTCTAGACTGAGCTAATCTGGTTATTATCAGTGTGGGGGTATTTCAGCTCTCACACTGTTACAATAATATAATAAATCATAGTCTAATGTAATGTAAACATGAATCATCTGAATGTGATACATGCCCATTTAAAATGGAATTTAAGTATTTTTATTCTGGTAAGGTTTATAACAATCAACCTTCAATATGTTTAGCATGTTCTTGTCTACAAGTTATGAATAGTACAAATATATTTTATCCAGAAGTAATCCAATCAAAATGAGGGTCAGAATAAAAACTACACTACTTTCTGATATTCTGCTTTGAGTCAAACTCAGTGGGTTCTAAATGCAATGTTCATTTTTGCTTCCCTCAATTTAATTATCCTCTGATAATTGTATTTTCTGTTTCTCCATTGAGGTAGTCATACGTCTCATATCTCCTCTGTTGTGGAAGGGCCATAAAATGGGCCAGTACAAATCCAGAAAGGCCTTAAGATGTCTAGACAGAGTCCCTTTCTCTCTCCTCCTTCCTGCAGAAAAACAGGGCAACGCAGGAAAAGGAACAAATGGGACACAAATACTGCCTGTCTGGTAAATAGAATGTTTATCTGGTGTGAGAGCACATAAGCTGACTACCGCTCCCCCAGATACAAGGTCCTTGTTTCTGCCTTTTATGGTTATAGCCTGGCAGAACGCCTTTCCATTGGGCAGCTACACGTTAGCTTCAGTGCCCCATTGGACCAACCGATCTCTGGCAATTTGTATATATACAAGTGGCTAGGTTGCCTTGTTTTGCCTTGCTCAAGCCTTGTTCAAGCTTGCTGAAGCCTTGCCTTGCCACCTCTAGTTGCCCCTCCCTTCCTTGAGTGCCTGGTCCAGAGCCTGGGATAAAGCCACGAGCCATACACATGCAAGCCGGAGAAGCCACTAGCCTAGAAGCCAGAGCTGCCTTAGCCTGCTTCCTCTTGCCACCAGAATCATGCCGTGCCTCAGTTTACCCAAGAACCAAGCAAACACCCATTGCCAAGAGCATCGTTAACTGCCCGCTGAAAGTCAGATCAGCTTGGGACCACGCAGTAAACCTTTCCTGCCAGCAATCTGCTGCACCGCGCTGCCCCTACGAGAGCGCCCCAAAGCTAACACAGCAGCAGCAGCATCCCTATATGGGCAAAACTAGCTATGAGTAACTAATTCACTGCCCTTTGGGTTTAACGGTTCTTATCAAGACCCCCTTGCTGTAACTGAATGCCACCTACTCTCAGGGACCTTCTCTTTCCAAGCTGTTGCCTCCTAATTTGCATAGAATAGTTTATATTTGCCCTAAGACTGCATAATTCCCATTGTAAATGTAGTTTCTAACCATACAATGATCCTTTTAACAAGTTTTAGCATATTTCATAATAAAGGGTTACTATTTTTATTAATATCCGTTTGCCATATCATTTATTAATTATTGTTGTTAGGGTTATTAATAAATATTCCTCCCCTCGATCACAACACCTCTTATCACCCTGTCCTTTTTCTACATTGTTTCCAGTTTCTTTCTATAAAGACAATTATTTCTGAAATTTATTCCTCTTGTTGAATCGTCATTAATTCCCTTTCTTTTAATACAGAGGTGGTACTAGAAATATATGACTTGACTCTAATAGAGATTTATTCCCTCAGTGATTGCCAAACCTCTTTTGTCAACTGTTCCCCGTTCTTCATTTTTATTTTTTTTCTCTGTTAGCTCTTCCCACTCATTTTTCAGACATTTTATATCAATTAAATGTTAAGACTCTGAGCTTCAAGTACTCCAACCTTTCAGGAATTAGGCAGAATTAGAGATCAAGGGAAAGTGATTTTAAAACTATATGTTTAGACAAGACATTTTTATTCAGATTAAGCTTGACGTAGTATGTCATCATAGAAATTCAGCTTATTATTTCACACATATTAATCTTGTATTTTATTTTTACCTGTCCTAATTTTGCTCTAATAAATCAGTCTTGTTTTGCCAAACAGATAAACAAAAGATTTCTGCCCCATCAATACTTATGTTTAAAATAAAAGCTTTACACTTTCTCTATGCACACTGTAGGAGACTGAGACTTCCTAAAAGAAGTTCATGTCTCCAACTGTGTGTGGTGATAGCATTGTGACCTAGGCTGTACAGTTAGGAAGGCGTGCCTGGATGGGAAAGTGTGAAATTCCAGCAACAACCCTGATACCCCCTGGCCCGAGGCAAGGTCTACCTTTTAAGGAATTCAACAGTAGGAAAATACAAGTTTTGCAAACACAGGACTGTGTCATCTACTGAGTGAATTTCTTCATTGTATGACACTCCACCCATATTCTGAGTTTATAAAAAGAATAATGGTATATTGACTGGTGTGCATCCACCATGGAAGACCTCAATGAATCTCCACCCATCACTGAAGAACTACCTGTAGAGCTGTACCAGTCCTGTGAGACAATGCTGGAATGAAGGGTGGTGATATCTCACCTTTTTTTTCTCTTTTCCCTCTACTGCTGTCATGAACTCTTTCTTTAAGGCTCCTAGATGCAAATAAACCTAACTAATCAGATGTTTGGTGTCAATTCACTTTAATTTACTCCAAGGGAATTTTTGATTCTAGCATGACCCTCTGTGCTGCCCAGGCTTGTCTTGGCAATGAGCTTGTGATACAGACAGAAATAATATTTACAAGAGCAGCTGAAGTGAAGCTTAATAGAAGCATTCTAAAATGTTGCAGGTGATACTGTACTAATTTAGGAACATTTAGGAATATATAGTCCTCATAGAATATATCCATTGTATAAACTAATAATCATTAACTGTGTAAACAATTAAACGTTGTAGCTGTGGGCTTGGAAAATAAGAGCAAACTGGTTTAGGCTGATTCTGTGGTCAACCTGTCTCCTCAACCATATCAGGCGGCCTACAGAGCACACAAAAGGAAGAAGTTCAGCTAAAAGCCATAAAAGGAACGGGAAAGAGAGATTCCCCAAGCAACCCCAAGAGGACTCCCACAGTACATAATGAGCATGTGCAGGAGATTTACATAGGTAAGTAATATGAATATGCTAAACACTTCCAAGAAAAAATCTGATTTTGTGTGAGATATAACCATATATCCTCTGAATTTTCCTGACCCAGAACACTTAGGTGGAATGATGCCCTAGGTGTCTGGCATTGAGCGAATACAGAAATGTCTGTTCTTTAGTGCCCCAAAGGTCTGAGGGAGTTTCTTTGCCATATTTGGTAACACAGGTTATTACAGAGGTGTATGGCTACATGAATTGATAAGATCAGAAAAGATGAAAATCATCAAGAACGGGAAGATCAGTAATAATCCACTGCAATTATTTTATGTGGAACTTCAGGTATACATGGAATTTATATATATTTTTGTGGTTAAGAACAGGGATAGAATAGAAGCCTTAAAGAAAAGAAATAAGTTGTATAAACCAGAGGTTTTTAATTTTTGTTATTGTTTTAATTTTTTGTTAATTATTTTGTTAATTATAATTTTAATTTTTGTTGTTGTTGTGGTTTGATTTGGTTTGTTTTAATTTTGTTTGTTTTATTTTAATTTTGTTGGGGGTTTTTGTTTTGTTTGTTTTCTAAGGGAGATCTGGTTTCCTAGAAAACAGACTTGGAAACAGACTTCAGAAGCAGCATTTGAAGGGAAAAAAGCTAGGGCAAGGTCCATAAATCTTTATGCCTGACAGAATATGGAGGGAGATTCCTCTTTCCACTTTTATCTTATTTGAGAGCACAGCAGTGCCATGTTAGCAATGGGCTGAGGATTAATGTTAGTGAAAAAAATGGGTGCTGGCTGAAGACTTCTGTAGTTAGTGCTGTAGAGTATAAAAAAGAGATTTTTACTTTTTAACCAAAGTTGAAGTCCATCTGTTTAAATCATTGTATCTTGTCTCCATTACTTTTTGTTCAGGATGAAGGGGAAAGAAATGCTGGAGAGACAAATGAGATTTATAAACAAAGATGAAGCTAAAGCTAATGCAAAGATTCTGTGATACTCAAATTTTCTTCAAAGTACATGATATAGAGAAGAACAGCAAAAGAACAGGGCACTGATTTATTAGATATAATCTCAAACAGATCAATTTGCCCTGTATGTCAACCTGCAAAGTCAGACATCAGAGCCTCCAGACTATAAATGAATATGCAGTAATCTGCAGTATAAGGCAGAAAAGCAACTATTTTCCAAAGAGTGGTTGTAATGCCTAGATGTAGTGAGTGCATGTTGCAACAGTTCAGATGTTTCATATCTTTGACATACACAATAGATGTGTTCTGTATTTGATATTTGGGTTTTAGCTAATTGTTTTGTCCTTTGCACAGTTACATCACAGTAACTGAATGTTTCTGTGTAGGATAGAATTAGTAAATATTGATAGATTAAAATAATGCAATTACAAAAGTGGCTGTATCAGTGTGAGCTGAAATTCCACCCACACCAACAATAACCTGGCTAGCTCAGTCTGGAAGCAAATGAAGGCTGTATTTACAAGCAGGTCTACAATCTATGATGAAGTGCAATGAATATGTACAAATATACACAATTCACAACATTTACAAATATATACAATCAACAGAAAAGCACAACCAATTTCCCTTTGCTTCCTCCCAAAAGGGGACCTCTCCCAAGGGGCCTCTCTCCCAGGGGCCTCCTCCCCCAGACCTTCCTGCCAGAAAGCAGAGTTAGCTAAAAGCAGAGAGGCTGTTAACTTAGCTCGCCAAAGCCATTGTGTTATCTTCAGCCAGAAGAAAAGAAGAAGCAGCAGCCAGACAGCCCAGCAAGGAAGCGAACTCCCCACTCCGACTGTCCCTACTTTGTTTTGAGTAGTGGTTCTTAAACATTTCTATCTATCCAATGGAAATGTTTAGAGCAATCATTATTTTGCTTTCTTACACCCAGTAGTGACTTATTTACACTCTTTCACTTTCCCTGCTTGAACTTTGCAAAGAAAAATTAAAAAGACAGTTTCAAACCATCACAGTGGTGTTGATCAGTTGTATTTGTCTTAACAGTATACTGAAATTGAAAAATGGAAAAGAATCCTTATAGTAGTTAATTTCACTTCATTAATAAAAACTTTGTTTCTTTCTAATGTAGCAAGCTAATATTTGAAAATCTGTAATGTTCTGACATTTGAAACATCCTACTGCTTTGCATGTTTTGCAAACATTTCCAGAAACACAATAAAAGTCCAGCATTCACAGACATCGTCACTACTGCTACAAAATTAGAGTTGCATCTTAAAATACATCTCTGATGATTTCATAACTTCATTAATATTTTCACTTTACAGTGAAACATACCCCAAAAGTTGTTAGCTGGTTTCATTTGAAATAAAACTAAACCAATTAAATGCCAGAAACTTTAAGGTGCTGTGATACTTCTTTGGAAATGTCTCATCATTTTCTTTAGCTTGGCTGTATATATGTGAATCATTTCTAGTTCCCTGTTATTAACGTAATATGAAAATTTTCTTTAAAAGTTACAGCAAAATATGCAGCTACAATGTTGCAATATAAAAAAGAAGAGTGTCATAGAAAGAAGTATAAAATCACAGAATCGCAGAACATTAGATGTTTCAAGGGACCTCCAGAGATCAAGTTCAACCCCTCTGCCAAAGCAGGATCACCTAGGGTAGTTCACATAGGAATTCATCCAGGTGGGTTTTGAATGTCTCCAGAGAAGGAGACTCCACAGCCTCACTGGGCAGTCTATTCCAGTGCTCCATCACCCTCACTGTAAAGAAGTTTCTCCTCTGTTGAGGTGAAATTGTCTATGTTCAAGTTTGTACCCATTATTCCTTGTCATATTATTGCAAACCACCAAAAAGAGATTGGCCCCCTCAACTTGAAACCCATCCCTCAGATATTGATAGATGTTGATGAGAGCCCCTCCCAATCTTCCCTTCTCAAGATTAAACAGTCCTAGGTCTCTCAGTCTCTGTTCATAGGGGAGATTCTCAAGGCCCCTAATGATCCTCGTGGCTCTCCGTTGGATTCTCTCCAGCAGTTCCATGCCTCTTTTGAACTGGGTAGCCCAAAACTGGATGCAGTATTCTAGGTGTGTTTACGAGGGCAGAGTAAAGGGGGAGAAGAACCTCCCTATACCTGCTGGACACACTTTTCTTGATACACCCCAGGATAGCACTAGTTCTCTTGGCCACAAGGACTCCAAGGTCTTTCTCCAGGGTGCTGCTTTCTATCAGGACAGCCCCTAACCTGTACTTGTGTCTATTATTCCTCCTCAGATGCAGGACCTTGCATTTGTCCTCATTGAACTTCATGAGGTTTGTCCTCACTGAACTCTCCAGCCTGTCAAGACCTTGTTGGATGGCTGCACAACCTGATGGGGTATCAACCACAGCCCCTCCCACACCCCTGGTTTTGTGTCATAAGCGAACTTCCTGAGGGTACACTCAATCCCCTTATCCAGATTGTTGATAAAGATATTGAAAAAAACTGGACCCAGTACTGATCCCTGGGGAACAATACTGGCTACAGGCCCCCAAGTTGACTCTGTGCCACTGATGACAACCCTCTGAATTCTGGTGTCGAGCCAGTATTCAATCCACCTCACAGATCAATTTTCTATGCCACATTTCCTGAGCTTTTCTTGGAGGATGTTATGGAAGACACTATCAAAAGCCTTACTGAAGTCAAGGTATATGATGTCCACAGCTCTTCCTTTGTCTACGCTTTTGATCGTGGTTTGATAGAAAGCTATCAGATGAGTCAAGCAGGATCTCTCCTTGGTAAATCCATGTTGGCTACTCCTGATAACCTCTTCTTCTGTGAGGTTAGAGATGACCTCCCAAATGAGCTGCTCCATCATCTTTCCAGGGATAGAGGTGAGGCTGATTGGTCTGTAGCTGCCTGGGTCTTCCTTCTTGCCTTTTTTGAAGACTGGAGTGATACTGATGACAATGAGCGCACATCTCCACATGTTGCGTGATAAAACGTTAAGCCCAGTTTTTTCCAAGTGAAGACCTTTATTACATTACACAGATAGGTTATACACTTTTCTTTAAGCAAAGTTGTCATATCCTAGTTGGCTATTAATTACTGACATGATTGTAAGTAAAACATATAATAGGTTAAAATTAGCAAACAAGCTTTTTAACACATCCAACCAAATTCTGCCTAGTCTTTCTCTTCAGTTACAAGATGTTTGCATTCTTTCTAACTCAAAGACTAAACAAATCTTTCTCTAACTGGAGTAAGGTGTTGTGGTCGAGGGGAAACTTATTTATTAATTACCCTCACAGCAATAATTAATAAAACAATATGGCAAATGGGTATTAATAAAATAGTAACCCTTTATTAATGAAATATGCCAAAACTCGTTACAAGGATCATTTATACGGTTGGAAGATATATTTACAAAGGATTATGCTGTCTCAGGGCAAATACAAAATTATTCTATGCAAATTAGGAGGCAACAACTTGGAAAGAGAAGTTCCCCGAGAGCAGTTAATGCTCAGTTACGGTGGGGAGGAGGCTTGATAAGAACCATTAAACCTAAAGGGCAGTAAATGAGTTACTCACAGCTAGTTTCACCCATATAAGATATTGGCTTTGGAGTGCTCTCGTAGGTGCAGCACGGCAGATTGCTGGCAAGAAAGATTTATCGCGTGGTCCCAGGCTGGTCTGGCTTCAGTGGACGGTGGGCAGTTAATGACGCTCTTGGCTACAGGTGCTTGCGTGTTTCCTGGGTAAACTGAGGCACGGCAAGATTCTGGTGGCTAGGGGAAAGCAGGCTTGGTGAGTCTGGATTTCCAGGCTCTTGACTTCTCCAGCTTGCACGAGTATGGCTTGTGGCTTTATCCCAAGCTCTGGAGCAGACACTCGAGGCAGGGCAGGGCAACTCGAGGTGACAAGGCTTGAAGCAAGGCTTGGAGCAAGGCTGCAGCAGATTTGAGCAAGACAAGGCTAGGCTACCTAGACACTTGTGTATATACAAAATGCCAGAGGTCAATTGGTCCAACGGGGCACTAAAGCTAACATGTAGCTGCCCAATGGAAAGCGTTCTGCCAAGCTATGACCATAAAAGGCAGAAGCAAGGACCTTGTATCTGGGGGAGCTTACGTGCTCTGACCCCAGATGAGCATCTTGTTTACCAGACAGGCAAGGGTCCTGTCCCCTTTGTTCCTTTTCCCGCGTTGCCCTGTTTTTGTGGCAGGAAGGAGGGGAGAGAAAGGGACTTGTCTAGACATCTTAAGGCCTGTCTGGATTTGTATTGGGCCGTGCGATGGCCCTACAACCACATAAGGGCAAACATCCCTCCACAGAGTGATATTTCCTTTCTTCTAGTCGTCAGGCACCCCTCCTGTTATCCATGACTTTTCAAAAATGGTGGAGAGGCTTGTTTTCAAAGCTTGATTGTCAAATTATTTTTTTGGTATAGGAAACTAAAAATGCAGTAGGGAAGAAGGCACAATCAGTTTTTAAGAACTGTAAAAGTCTTAATATGTTAAATGGTATTTCAGTGCTCCAGGAAACAAATAAAAATAATTTCTAACGATATTAATCTCTAGCCATATATTGCATTGAAATTCTACCTAAATTATATATAGTAAATAATATGGTAAACAGGAGCACACGTCCACCCCATGGGATGCTTGTGCTGTGCTTGTGCTTCTTCCAAGTATGTGCATATTCTGGTTATGTGCTCTGCCATAGGCTAATCATATGTTGACCAAGTTTGACTAGTGAATAAATCCAAGCCTCAAGCAAATTGAAAATATTACCCAAATTTTAAACACTTTGCTTTTTTGTGCTCTTTTGCTCTTGCTCTCACTCCTTACATGTGCTCTGCTCTTGTGCACATGTTCTGCTCTGTCTGCAGTCCAGACAGTCTTGCTACCCGGGAAGTGCCGTCATGCCTTAATTTACCTGGAAAAAAGCAAAGAGTCCTTCACACGAGATGTGATGAATTTACAGCCAGCTTAGTATCTGCAGTCCCACCAGTAGGAAGAAGCTGCCTAACCGTGCCTTGAAGGACTAGGAACCTGGGAAACCAAGCCTCAAGGATAACTTGCCTGAACCCTCTCAGCAGTTCTAAGCATGTCTTCTGCGAGTACAAAGCTGCAGACCTGTGAGCCAAAGCTGCCTTCCATGTGGCTGTTCACTAAAGCCAGAACCAAGTCCAGCTACTCCTATGGAGTCACAGAAGAAGGAGCCACCCGTCACTCCACATGTCCAAGAGCCTAAGTGCCAGGGTGACACAGATACCACAGTCCCAGAAGAAGCCCCAGGAAAAGAAGCCACCAAGGAATCGGTGACACTTGCTCATTCTGAGCTGAACTGGGGGAAATCTGTTCTGTGCCATTCCCCCATTCTCTCCAGCTGCTTCAGGAGGGGAACTGCTCCCCCACAGCATCCTGCAAACTCTGCAGCGCTGCCAGCATTGGGGGAGTCATCCAAGAGCCTGTTCCAGGTGAACCAGCTTCCAGTGCACCCCCCTAGGGCCCATGCCACAACCCCACAGCAGCAGGAGAAAGCTGCCACCACCACATCCAGAAGGGACCACTACTAGAGCCAGCCACAGCAGTGACCAGCATAGCAACCAGCTTAGCAAGTGAAACTGTGTCTTTTTCAGTGTTCATGTTTGAAAACAATTTTAGATCTGTTTGAAATCCTCATGCTTTAGCCCGCATGGTAGTGTAACCCAAATAATTCCCAGAGTCCTAATTCATGGGCAAAATTTGTTTAAGTCTCTTTGAAAGGTTTCTTTAGCTGTATGTGCCTTGATACCTATCTTTACTGTTGTATTCAGCCACTATCTGTCTTGTTGAGTTGTTCCGTAGTGGACAAATATCAGACTGCACCTGGGTTCTCTTATGGAATAATCGTTTTGTAGTTTTCTCTAATTTAGTTCAAAATTGTTAAACTGTACCAGTTTATAGAATTATACCTACAACCATACACTAGAACCTGTATATATACTGTTAAAAAGTTAACATTTTAGCATTAATAAATAATAATTATTAATAATATTTCAGAATTTGTTATTAATAACTATGATACCAACAAAACCAGCTCTACAATTCAATTCTATGATTCTATGATTCTGTGATTCTGTAATTCTATGATTCTATGATAAATTACTATTTTTATGGCAAAAAATGTCAGTTAATACATATGTCTGAGTATTAGGATGCCTTCATCACCTGCAAGTTATTTAGCATGTAGAAACCTACACACAATGATATAATTAGAGCATTATATACAGATGGACACTTATAATAAAGGTTTTGAGCAGATATAAATGCATATATAGTGCATTTCAGAAGTTTCCATCTGCACATGATGTAAGCTTTACATCTTTAAATAAGGAGGTTAATTTTAGCTTTAGTTTTTTTAATCAAAAGTGAAATGTTTTTCATTAATTTCTGAAAAAGATTTTTCTATTTGAAATCATATGTTGCTCCCTGTAAAGTTTGAGAGTTTAAGACCATAGGTACTCATATAAAGCCTAGGTATCAAAAGCATAAAAATTACTATAGGCATACAAAGCCTAAAGAGAACACAGAAAGAAAATAACAGGTAAAAGTAGAAATTATATTAAATGTAAAAATATGTAAATTAGTGTAGATTTTTCCCTCCTGTGACTGTTTTCAAATGAGACTCATAAAATTAATATTTAACTTTTGATAACTTATTTTTCCCTGCACCGAACTGCAATGTTTCAAATTTTTATTTGCATGCTGAGATTTGATGACTGTTTAGAAATACCTTTCCTTGGAAGTGGAAGTTGAAGCTATGTTTTATCTTTGTTTTATTGTAATTGGTTATAATTATTTTCTTTGGAATTTAATACCCTTATGGTATCTGTTTACAAAACTTTAAAACTCCATATAATATTATGTTCTTATGGCATTAAGAAAAATCAGTTTCGTAGATTTGACTTGAAAAATTACAACTGGTTTATTTTGAGGTGAATAATATGTCAGTTATTTTACTTGTGACTAGAGTCCCCAAATTATTTTCAGACCGCAGTGTGGTGAGTTGGCAATTTCCCCAAACATTAAATTTGCCAGACTAGCTCAGTTGGAAGTGAATGAAAGATGGATTTACAAGCAAAACTACAATCTCCAATGAAATGTAATGAATATATACAAAATATACAGCATTTACAATATCTACAGGTATTTACAATTAATAAACAGCACAAGGACCTGCCAGGACAAAGACCAAGGGAGCTGCAACAGCTTCTTCCTGCACTCTGCTCCTCTCCCTACCCCTCTGTACATAAAGGGACAAAAGACAGAACAGAGAAGTTTTTGTTAATACCAGTCACATCAGAAGTGATGCAGTCAAGATCAGTAGAGCCAGGAGAAGCATTAGCCAGAGATGAAGAAGCAAAAAGAAAGAGGAACATTGTTTGCATTAGTAGCTTAAGTCCATTATCTTTCCAATGGGATTGTTCAGAGCTATCATTATTTTTCTTTTTACACCCAATAGTGATTTATTTGCATTCTACTACTTTCTGATCAATACTGTGAAAATTTTTTAAAGGCATAGCCTAAAACTACCACAATACATTCCTTCTAAACAATTTCATTGGTTGCTAATACTATCCATCTAATATAAAACAATATCTACAATAATGAATAAATAAATTTCATAGTCCATATTTTCATTTCATCTTCTATTCCAGCTGTCTCAGATGTAGATGATTTAAAAGTTCAGAAAACAGGAAATAAGAAAACAAATTGTTTCTTCATTAATGAAATGAAGAAAAAGACAGGGACGCTCAGGAGACTCTGGGTTTGTGCACCATAGATTCTTCATGGATTCTTCTTTTGGGTGTGAGGTTGTACCTGAACTACACACGCTGAATCTAAACTCTCACTACTAACGTTAGATTTCCTTGCGGAACACACAGAATTTCACCATTCTCTTGCATTACCGAGTAAGTGTGACCAGAACCTTGAGCAGAAATTACTCCTCAGATAGGCTTGGCCTCTCCTGAAGGATGAAATACCAAACAGTTTTGCCTCTTTCCTCTAATAACAGGAACTTTATCACCTTTTACCTTTTGTAAAATCTGATTGTGCAGGTCCAGATCGATTTACAGAACCTCTATCATTTACCAGCCATGTTGCTTGTGCTAGATGTTTCTCCCAGATCCACCCCCCATAGCTACCAGAGTGGTTTTCAGCAAATGTTTGTAATGTTCAATCTTTCCTGAAGCTGCTGTGTAGTAGGGAATGTGGTATATACACTTGATGCCATACTCTTTGGCCCCGTTTTTTACAAGATTTTTTTTTTTTTTTAGTTCCATGGTCTGATTCAATTCTCTTTGGAATACCATGTCTCCGCAGGATTTCTTTCCAGACCAAGAATGGTGTTATGTGCAGTGGCATGAGGAACTGAATAAGTTTCCAACCATCCAGTGCTTGCCTCTTGTGGCAATGTATCCAAGACCACTCCTCCCCCTCCCCCACCCTGTGGAGTTGGGGAAGGACGTGAAGATCAGAAATTTGGGAAGAGGGTTAAGGAGAAAGGCATCTCCCCACTTTCAAGGCCATGTCAGCTGACACCTGGGCCGCTTCCCCCAAGGAATATGTCAGGGCAGAGCCCCAGGCCAACACAACAGAGAATCTAATGCTTGTCAGTTCCTCGTCCTTTTTTGGGCACATGGAAACATGACCTGTGGCATTTGTGATACAGGACATTTGGCCCATGAACTGATATAAAATGGGTTTGCTAGAGAGCACTGGGGGCTCTTTCCAGGATTTTCTCCCCCCACACGTGGACTACACTCTACAGTCAAGAAGGATTCCTCGAGAAACAGAGACACAGGAGGACTGCACACAACTGCATTCAGGGTTGTGAGTATATTGGGCATCTGCCTGAGCCCCTGGAGAATACCTTCTTTATTGGTTAGGGGCAATATACTGCTCTTAGCCATATCATGTTCCAAATACTGATCTTTATTCATCTGTTCCCATTCCAGTAAGCTGGAGATATTGTGTAACTGAGCAATGAACCTGTAAATAATAATTTATGAATTTGTATATAAGTTATGTGGGTAGCAGGATTCCTAAATTAATAAAGTAGATGATATTTGGTCTATTTCCCACCTGCGTCCCTTTATCTGTAACACCTCTACCACAGTCAGCACATATTGTTTACCAGATCGCGAATGAGGTAGAATGATGTAATCAATCTGCCATGCTTCATCATACTTGTACTTGGACATATCACAAGGGCTTGATTCACTTTGCCTGCTTAATAGCAGCACAAATGTTACAGTCATATATGACTTGTGTGATAGCATCCATGGAAATGTCAATGGATCTGTCATGAGCTCACTGGTAGGTTGTGTTTCAGCTTTGATGTCCTGATCAATCATGAGCCCACTGAGCCAAAATGAGCTCACCTCAGTGTTTCCAATAAAGATCAAGATTAGAGTTCATAGCCACTTGAGAAGCTTTTGCAGCTAAATCTGCCTGATTGTCGTGTTACTGTTCCTCAGTAGCTTTACTATTAGGCATGTGAGCATCAGTGTATGACTTTCACTGGAATTCTCTCAATATGAGCAGCTATGTCCTGCCACAGTTAAGCAGCCGAAATAGGCTTTCCTTTCCTCTGCCAGTGTAGTGAAGGCACCGTATGCCCAGAAGTATGCCCCAGGATACCAGCAGAAACGCATCTTGCGTAACCCCCGCCGTTTGTGGGAGAGAAAAGGGGCTGTAGCTGCTCCACAGCCTTGTGTCGTCAGGGCAAAGTACCCGGGATTTCCCAGAGAGAGTGAAAGATATTCTCTCCATTGAGATCAAGGCAAAGACTGCATCATTGTAACCTTAATGTAAAGCAGTCACCAATATTCGGCAGAGTCAGCTCACTTCGAGACAAGCCGAGGGGGAAACATCACTTCACCACACCACCCACTGAAACCCACCTACCGGGAACCGTCACCTCAATTGCAAGGGCCAACCCCGCTAAGGGAAACCGCAGATCTGCAGAAAGCAAGCTGCCCCTCCCCAAGACCACGGGAGGAGAAAGAAAGCCTTGCCCCCACCCGCGGAGGCGAGGGGAGAAAGAAGGGCACCGCCAAGTGGGAGCAGACCTGGGCAGATAAGCAGCGAGCCAGTGTAACCTAGCAACTTGCCTCGCTACAAAGAAAGAAAGACAGAATGTATCTTTCCATGTGTGCAACATTCAGCAACATTCTATTCAAAGTGCCCATGCGTAGCTGCATATTTTTAGATTAACTTGCTTTCTGATAACATTATAAATATCTCTGTACATAGCTGCAGCCGCCAAGCTTCTTGTCGAGTCTCCATCTAGTGGACAAGCCGTGGAACTGCACCCTTTCATTCCCTTAATTAGAAATTGACTGTAAATATTCTAATTGGGTATAATTGTATATACTGAACTAGTTATGGACTATATTTTTACAACCGTGCATTTGAATCAATATATATATACGTCGATTAATTGGTTATTCATAATTTTAATAATTAATAAATAATAATTTTCATGATTTATATTTCATAATTCATAATTAATAATCATTATCCTCTATCCCTAATAATCACCTCCCCATGACAGCCAGCCATTATTTTTCTAGTCCATTAGCCAACCCCACAAAGAGTTGGCTACCATCCATGAATCAGTGTAGAGATAAAGTATTGGCCATCTCTCACATTCAGCTATGCCGAGAGCTAGCTGAACAGCTTTTACTTCTGCAAATTGACTGGATTCTTCTCCAAATTCTGGTAATACTCCAAAACTGGTAATCTGGGAACTAAAAAAAAGTTATGATTTATGTCTAATCACTTCAGAAGCCTTCTTGGCCACCTGGGCACACTGCTGGTTCATGTTCAGCTGGCTGTCAGCCAGTACTCCCAGGTCCCTTTCTGCCTGGCTGCTCTCCAGCCACCCCGACCCCAGCCTGTAGCGCTGCATGAGGTTGTTGTAGCCAAAGTGCAGCACCCAGCACTTGGACTTGTTAAATGCCATCATGTTGGACTCTGCCCATCTGTCCAGCCTGTCAAGATCCCTCTGGAGAGCCCTCCTACCCTCTAACAGATCAACAACTGCTCTCAACTTGGTATCATCTGCAAACTTACTAAGGGTAGACTCAATCGCCTCATCCAGATCATCAATAAAGATATTGAACAAGGTCATGCAGGATTATCCAAATAGTCCCATGTGATTGCCTCTGTTGTCTATTTTGGTTTGACCAAGTTTGGAGGACATCTGTTTCTGAGATCCTGACAGCTGAAATCTGTATCCATTTGGAAGAAGAAGAACGGAGATCATCCCACTTCACCAATTAGGATATGCAGGTTTTAAATTCCTCCTTCATCTCTTTCATGCAATTCTCAATCTTTCCAGACAGAGTTTCAATGGCTGAGACCAAAGAAGCATGTGTGGGACTATCCTCCAATTGCCTCATCTGGTCAGCAAAATAGCCAACAGTAGGAGGCACTCCACTATAATTTCTTGAGACAATTCTGTTTGCCCGAATAGTAGCATACTTAGGAGGAGCAAATTTCATGAGCTTCTTGGTGAGACCTGTCCCCACAGGAGCTTTATAAGGATTCAGCATACCATGATTTCCGTAAATTATTTCTCTCACAGCAAACACTATCAAATGCTTGACTCCCTCATCTATCATATCCCATTCCTGAGGGTTCCATGGGGGGTCATCCCTGGATGGATATCTCATTAGAACAGCCGGTAGAAGGCTTGCCCACAAGGAAACTCTACCAAGGCAACTGTCTAAATGCTGGTTGATTTTGTTATCTTTCATGAGAGTTCCCAGCTGGGCTGCTGAATTTTCACCTACCGTTAAAGCAGGAGCATCTGCATCATAACATCTTTCCAACCAGCTCATTATTGATTCAGTTTCTCCTCTAACATAATCTATTCTTACATGCCTAATTTCCTGTCTGGGTGCATTATCTGACTGTATATCATCCTTATCATCTTCATCATCATCATCCTCATCTTCCTCATCCTGCTGTCCCACTGTTGAAAGCCTCTGTAGGATGTCCTGAAGTTCAGAAGCAGCTCCTTTGGTTCCTGATCCAATAAAACTCATACCCTGATTTGTATCTCCAACATCCATTGGTGGCTTCACTAAGTTAGCTATATCTTTCAGACGGACTTTCTCTTCCTCATCACTATTACCCTGAGAAATTTTCTTGGTTTGACTTCTGGCCTGCATTTGAGAAGAAGTCCCCTGAAAGGGGTCATCTAAGACTACTTTGTTTTTCTTTCCCCTTGCTTTACGTGGAGAACTTGGACCTGGATCAGAAGGATCCTTGTTCTCAGGCTTCTTGTGAGAGTAGCAACCAATTTTACTGGTGCTGCTTGGAAATTCACAGCAGGACCTCATGGTGAAGGCACCATATGCCCAGAATTATGCCCCCAAATGCCAGCAAACTTGTCCCAACATGTTTTGGTAAGTCCTTCTTTCCACCTTCCCTTCAGAAGAGGAGGACAAAGGCCCAGGCGCCAACCTGTCTCCTTAAGGGGTAAACAACTACATGCAACCAACGCATGGCATGCTCATGCTCTTAACATCTAAGGGCATAATTCTAGCTTCACCCTTTCCATAGGTTGAAGCAGGTTGTTGACAAGTGTGCCCATCAGCCAGATTCAGCCTCGAGAAATCTATAAGTACTACTCCACTTGTTTACCAATTTGCTTTCTCCTTTTGCTTTCTCTTGCTTTGGTTGAGCTACACAAGCTCACAACCCCTAAGTCTTCTCACTCCCACATGCAAGCATACTAGAGGCCTCTGCAATATGGAAAGAAGCCAGCTCCCTGAGCTGCTCGAGGAACCCACGAAGGAAATCCCTTCACTGAACCCAATAAGCCCAGTCGCATCTTCGAGACTGGACGCCCCAAGGTAAGTTTTGGCCCAGACAGGGAGGGAGTAGCCCAAGCCTGGCAGTCCAGAACTGCTGCAACTATAAGCAGCTAAGCAAGCAGGAATGCATCTTGCGTGACCCCCGCTGTTTGCAGAAGATAAACGGAACCACTGTCGCCACTCCACAGCCCTGTGCTGTCACGGTAAAGTAACCCAGGAATTCCTGAGAGAAAGAGAGAGAGACAGATATCCTCTCCATTGAGATCAAGACAAAGACTGCATTGTCACCTAAATGGGAAGCAGTCACTGAGAGATTTGGCATTGTCAGCTCACTTCAAGCCAAGCGAGAGGGAGGCACCGCTTCACCACACCCCTTCCCTGAAGCCTGTCTTGGGATCAGAGACAGCTGATCCCCTATCGGGAACTGTCACCTTGATCACAAGGGCTGACCCTGAAGGACCCAGCCCTGCCACCCAGGACCACTCCCCCTGATCGGCCCTGCTGGGCCACCCCTGTTCAGGGAGGCTGCCAATCAGTGGAAAGTCACCCCTCCCACGGGAGGAGAAAGGAAAGTCACCCTTCCTGTGGCTGTGGGAGGAGAAAGAAGTTACTTGCCCCACCCACGGAGGCGGGAGGAGAAAGAAAGGCACTGCCCGGATGGAGCAGCCCCAGGCAGATAGCCAACAGACAGCAAGCAGCCAGAGTAACCCAGCAATTTGCCTCGTTATAGAGAAAGACATAATGTATCTTTTCATGTGTGCGACATTCAGTAACATTCGTTTCAAAATGCCCGCGCCAAGCCGCATGATATTCTAGATTGTTTTGCCTCTTGAATAACATTATAAATATGTCTGTACATAGTTAACAGCTGTCAAGCATCTTGTCAAGTCTCCATCTAGTGAACAAGCAGCTGAACTGCACCTTTTCGTTCCCTTAATTAGAAATTGATTCTGTAAATATTATAATTGGATCAAATTGTATATATTAAACAAGTTATGGAATATAATTTTACAATCATGCATTAGAAACAATAAATAAAGGTGATTAATCAGTAATTAATAATTTTAATAATTGATAAACAATAATTTTCATAATTGATATTTCATAATTCATAAATTAATAACCATCCTCCTCCACCCTTAATCACCACAGACCTGAAGAAGCAGAAGGGGCTTGCACAGAAACAGCTTCACCAGGCACTCTTTGGGACCTTGCTGCCTCCCCTGCTAGATACACTTCTGGTCCAGCCACTGCAGGCAGAAGTCTCTCTGCCTCCTTAGCTTCGGTAATAGTCACTGCCTGTGGTGCCTCCAATACTACTGCTTTTACTTTCCATATTGGGAGGTTTTCTGGTACCCTTTCATACTATACCCTCTCTGAATTGCAATTATCACAGCGCAGTTCTTCCACCTCATTGTTACAAGTTATTTTACCATATGGATCATTACTCAGGGCAGCACTCACCACCGCTGTTTCCTACTGGGCAGGGACTGATGACAAAACTCCCAGGACTGCTGCTTTTACCAGAGCGGCTGGGTCTACTGCTGCCACCCCCTATACAGGTGCTGGTACAGGGTCTGCCACCACTGTCACCGTCACCGCTGCTTGTTGCCAGGCAATGGGACTCTCTGTTGATGCCACATGAACTAACAGCTCACCCCTCTTTGCTGGTGCTGCCGCGGTTTGTCCTTGCCTGTATCAGTGGGGGTTTAGTTTGCTTTGGCTGAACATGCACCAGAGATACCCATATCACCCATTAACTTTCCAATGGGATTGTTTAGAATTATCATTATTCTTCTTTTCACACCCAATAGTTATTTATTTACATTCTATTACTTTCTGTTCAAGATCTGTGAAAAATTTTTAAATGCATAGGCTAAAACTAGCACACTGCAGTTACTCCCTTGAATATGCTCACTATATAGATTCAAATAGCAAAAATAGCAGCTCTCCATTGTCTTCATTCTAATGATACTTCAGAAAAGTCACCATCATCTAGGAAGCTGCAAGTCAAGTATGAGGTTGATCTGTCTCAAAAATACAGCCTTGAAATAATTAGTACACTTTAAACAATCACAGGAAATACTTTATCCTCAAAAATATATTACAGCAGATTTAATGCTATTTTCAGTGATACTGAAAGCTTACTCCACAATTATTCATCACAATGGAAATTAACATATGTGTTGTAAATGTAACTCCTCCTATGCTGACTATCTTATTCAAGTCTCAATGTCTTCTAAGTAGAAAAAGATTTTTACGATGTTTTTTGTTTATGGCTGTGCTATTTCTTTCAAATACTTAAAGGACTTAATCATTCATCCCCCGATAAATTTCGTGTAGTAGTTTATTTAAATAAAAATAAAATCTAAGAGCCTAATGAGTCTTTTATTTTTTTTCTCTCATATTTTATTTTCCTCTGAAATTTTAATTAAAATTATGACAAATTAAGGCAGTGGATAAATCTAATCCTGTGTAAATGCTGAATACTAATGCTAGAGTAAAAGCCCTTCTGTTTTCTGTAGGGAAAAAGTAAAAGAAAAGGAGAAAAAAAAACACATTAAAAAAAAGGTAGATTCCCAAAAAGCAACAACAATAACATCCCTATACAGAATTCACTTAAACCTGAAAACCATTTTGTATTTGTTACAGTTAAAGGTTCCTAAAGGATGAAGCACAATGGGACAATGTATACACTATATATATTTTAAAAGCAATTTATTACTTATAATAGCAAAAGCATTTTATTGCTTAGCTCTTAGCATAGCAAAATGATAATACTCACACACATGCCATCAATCCCACTAATAGCACTCACAGAAGCATAGTCCAGACTCCAAGACAGCAAGGCACCAACACTTAAGTGAGCGACCTCACAACGACAATGTTGCTCAAAATTTGCTGTTGTGCCATATTGCAGCTCTGGGTTTATTACATACCTTATCAATCCTGTCATGTAGGGCCAGTATGTGAGAGAAGGCAGGCAAAGCATGCCCCTTAATGATATAATGTAAAAGCACCACTGTGCTTATGCTGCAACAGAAAGGTAGTCACCTCAGACCCCTGAAAGTTGTGACTTCATCCTCCCTCTTCTGCAGCACCTACCCAACGACCTTCCCCCCACCCAGCAATGTCCTTTGTCTTTTCAATGGCACATAGCCCAGTTTTGCAGTGTGGGTAGAGGTCTGTTTCACTGCTTGCTTCCTCTAGTATTTAACTTTCAGTTATGATTTAACCTTCAGTTGTTACACTACATGTAGTTAAACAACAATGGGGTCCTGTTTAGCACTGACACCCACGGAATCTCAAGACAATAAGGTCTTGTCCATTGGTTACAGTCTACAGTGTTTCCCATCATAGATAGTCTTTCCATCACTAATACAGTATTTTCTTAAAACTGACAGACCATTTACAATGCTTTGCAGGAATATAAAAATGCAATACTCAGAAGCATTTAAAGTCATCTTATTGTATTTTTACCATTGTTCTCAGCTTTGGATGATATTAATTCATATTTTTTTCATTTATTTTAGTGACAGGAACAGGAGGAGCTTTCATGCTGTATAAGGAGAGGTGCAGGCAGTGGAAAGAAAGAAAGAAGGTCCAGGTAAAGAGTTTACTGCTGTGGAAACCATAGAATCATAGAATTGTTTGGGTTCAAAAATATCTCTGAGATCATTGAGTCCAAAGGTCAACCTAAGACTACCATGGCTATTAAACCACATTCTGGAGTGCCATATCTGCATGTTTCTTCAATATCTTCAGGAACGGTGTTTTCACCACCTCCCTGGAAAACCCAATGACTCTTTCCATAAAGATTTTTTCCTTAGTGTCTCCTCTTGTGCAGAATAAACAAGTTTTCTCAGCTGCTCCTCATATGTTGCATAATGGCACTCAAGATGTCTACTCCATGAGCTTACCCAGCACTGAAGTCATGTCTGTAGTTCCCTGGTTCCTCACTTTGGCTCTTCCTGTAGATGGGCATCATGTTTGCCAATCTCCATTCAACTGGGACCTTCCCAGTTACCCAGGACTGCTGGTAAAAAACAGAAAGTGGTTTCATGAGCTCTTCCACCAGCCATCTCAGTACTTTTTGGTGTATGCCATCAGGCTCTGCAGGCTTGTGTGTGTCTAAGTGGTGCAGCAGGTCACTAACCTTTTCTTATGGATTATGGTGATTTCATTCTGCTCCCCATCCTCATCTTCCAGCTTAGGGAGGTGGGTATCCAGTGAAGAACTAGTCTTAATACAAAATACTAAGGGATAAAAAGCATTGAGAACCTCAATCTTTTTGTCAACCTTGACTACTATGTTCATCTGACAAAGGACAGATACTCTCTTTAGTCCTCCTTTTGTTGCTAATATATTTGTAGAATGATTTCCTGTTCCCTTTAACAGCTGAAGCCAAACTAATTTCTCACTGGGCTTTGGCCCTTCTGATTTTCTCCCTGAGTGGCTTGCCCCTTCTTCCAATGAACATAGACTTCTCTTTTCTCTCTAGGCAACAACCAAATATCTCTATTCTGCAAGGCCAGCCTTCTTACTTTTAGACTTGACTTTTGGCACATGAGGGCAGACTGTTTCTGTGTCTTTGAGACTTTCTTCTGGTACAGTGTCCATCTTTTCTGAACTTCTCCATTCAGGACTGCCTCCCAAGGGACTATGTCCACCAGTTTCTGAAGCAGACCAAAGTCTGCCTTCTAAAAGTCCCAGATGGCAGTTGTGCTGATCTTCCCTCTTAACTTCTCCAACAGAAAAGAACTCTTAAATTTTTGAAGTTTCAGAAAACTAAGATCCAGATTCATCCTGAGGTATAGCGAGGCAGAAGGAAAGGGTGAAGAATGGTAAATTTCAGTGTGATATTATGAATGTTTCACAGTGATGATACTCAAACCACCAAAAGGGATTGCCTAGAGAGACCAGGGTTCCCATTCCCCAGAGATACTGAAATGTCAGCCAGGTGAAGTTGAAGGAATTGATTTAGGGACCAGCAAGCCAGACACTGAAGACATTTGTGTCTCTGAGTGGTGGTAAACCCTGGGAACAGAGTGCAGCTGTGTAAAAAGAAAAAACATAGATAGGGTAACTTCCAGTGGTCACTGTGACCTGTGGGGATTACGCAGTTACCTGATAACATGAACAAAGCAAAAGCTAGGATAGAGGAATGTAGAATTATGGAATCCTTTATCTCTTGCCTGACGCTTGCTTAAGCCTTGGAAAAATATATGCGTTCGCGTGATACTTTCTCTCTGTAGCCAATCATGAATTTATAACTGTGGCTTGGACATACTAATGACCAATTGTAAGCTGATATTATGTTAACCTATATAAAGAAAAAGCTTTGTACAATAAACTGACACTTTGCTTGTATCAGGCTTTGTCCCATCTCTCGCATCGTGGCAGAATGAAAGGGTGAAGAATGGTAAATTTCAGTGTGATATTATGAATGTTTCACAGTGATGATACTCAAACCACCAAAAGGGATTGCCTAGAGAGACTAGGATTCCCATTCCCCAGAGATATTGAAATGTCAGCCAGGTGAACTCCCATGTAACATGGTATAAATTAGCTCCACATGGAAAGATGTATGGTATTACCAGCTTAAATTCCTGTGTGATTCTAGGAATTATATATATTCTTCATTTCTTGAAATCTGACTGCTCATTTTCAGTTGAGCATCATACAAATCTAACCCTATTCCCTCATAATAGCAGATTTTAAAAAGATTTAGGCCTGCTTTCACAGACAAAAGTCTGTGCCAGAGAGTGGTTTTAAGAGAAGATAAAAGTCTTTTCTCTCCTTTGAGTATCCTATAAAGTCTGGACGGTTAATACTCCTAAGTTGAGAGATGAGAGAAAAAAGAAAATGGACTGAGATGAATAAACTGACATCTGAGGCAAGCAACTGCAAGGCCATAACATGAATTTTAGGACATTACAACATACCTCAATAGGATTTTGGACATTGATGCCCTTGTATTATGTGCTTGACAGAGGATATAAGTCCAGGAGAGGATTTGTGCAAATGGTAAGTCAAACCAGGGTAGAACAGAAAATGCAGAGCTGGGGAAGGAACAATGCATTGTCCCGTCTTCCTGGTCCCTTTAATGAAATATTTAGACAACAGGGGGTATAAAAGCAGCCTTCAGTGCCACATGGTCTCTTTTGTTTGCTCAAAACTACCTGACAGACTTCAGATTAATTGGGAAAATTATGGGGCTTTCTGTCCTGTCTTATATTCTTTTCTTCATACTCTTTTGCATTCCGATTATGCATCCAACAGCAAAGTTTGAAATATCAAAGAACCACCACCAAAAAAATCCAAAAATTCCTAGATTTTTCAACACATGAAAAATAGAATATTTGCATACCTTATGCCCTCTTAAAAAAATGCTTATGTCTAACCATATTTTTAATAATTACTTCTGTTTCCTCATATCTAAATTTCATTGACTAGATTTTTAGACGTAAATCTAAAGTCTTTCTATAAATACAACTTACAGGTATTTAATTCTCAACTTCAAACTGTTTCAGTAAGCACATTTCCTTAAATGATTCTTTGTTTGCAAAGAAATAAAAAAGCAAGCTTCTAACATTTAGTTGTTTTGTTCTTAATCAATAAAAGTTGTAGTTTCAATACACAAACAAAAGCCCCCAACCACCTCCCCCTCCAAAAAAAGAATAAAAACACACCAAAAAAAGAGAAATAAACAGTCTCTGACTGACAAAATATCATGTATGAAAAAGTTTATGTGTCATTTAGATTTTCAGTGAACAGAGGAAAGAGTTTTTCAAAAGCCTTAATTAGGCAAGCGATCTAGTAATCTGTATTTAACAGAATTAAAATATTGTGTCTGCTTTGTCATTTGATTTGTTTTGGTAGGCAGAGGGAAGTGTGAATGAGTGTCAGAATTCAGCATCTATTTTCAACCTATACTGGGAAACAATATGAAAAGCAGAAATGGGAACTCTGTTTTTTAAATTAAGTTGTGCATGTAACTCACATTATATGTTTGAAGATATCCCATTGGATAAAGAAATGATTGTGCATGTTCCTGACAATACAGGTTGTATTGCTAAAATACTCAACAACTGAAAAGGGGAAAGATTCCTTAATTAAAGAAAGCAGAGATTCAGTGCAAAAACAAAGTGACCTTTTCTGAAAGTTAGTGTTACGATTGCACAAAGATAACAAGATTTTTAGCATATTACTGAAAAAAGTGCTCCTTCAGATCTCACTGGTCAATTACTAGAAGACTAGAGGAAGTTGCAATTAAAATTGATTTGCAGAATGGGGCTTGCGAACTGTGATGGTTTGAAACTGTCTTTTTAATTTTTCCTTGCAAAGTTCAAAACAGAGAAAGTGAAAGAATGTAAATAAGTCACTATTGGGTGTAAGAAGGCAAAATAACGATTGTTCTAAACACTTCCATTGGATAGATAGAAATGTTTAAGAACTATTACCCAAAAACAAAGTAGGCACTCTGCACATTCTGCGTTCGGCAGTGGGGGCAGTTGCTGGGCTGTCTGGCTGCTGTTTCTTCTTCTCTTCTGGCTGAAGATAACACGTACTGACCTTGGCAGCTAAGTTAACAACTTTCTTCTTAACTAACTCTGCTTCTCTGTCCAGGGGGGTCTGGGGGGAAGCTCCTGGGGGAGAGAGAGGCCCCTTTGGGAGGGTCCCCTTGGGGGGAAGCAAAGGGAGATCGGTTGTGCTTTTTTTTCTGTTGATTGTATATATTTGTAAGTGTTGTGAATTTTGTATATTTATATATACTCATTGCATTTCATCGTAGATTTTAGACTCTGCTTGTAAATACAGCTTTTCATTTGCTCCCAGACTGAGCTAGCCTGGTTATTGTCGGTGGGGGGGGAATTTCAGCTCACACCGCCACACGAACATAAATACTGTAATCACTTTAAATTCTGGTATTATTCTCAGTCTAATATGTTGTGGAGTTAAAACAAATTCTATACATACTTAAGTCGACAACAATTAAAGTAAAACTAGGTGCTTTAATGACACACTAGTCTGACATTAGCTGAAGAAGTCTGGCCTGACATGACATTTAACACATCTAAGTGCCAGGTTCTACACATTAGCCGTAGCAATCCCATGCAATGCTACACGCTGGGGACAGAGTGGCTGGAGAGCAGCCAGGCAGAAAGGGACCTGGGGGTACTGGTTGACAGCCAGCTGAACATGAGCCAGCAGTGTGGCCAGGTGGCGAAGAAGGCCAATGGCATCCTGGCCTTTATCAGGATTAGTGTAGCCAGCAGGAACAGGGAAGTCGTTCTGCCCCTGTACTCATCTCTGGTTAGGCCACACCTTGAGTATTGTGTCCAGTTCTGGATCCCTCAATGTAAGAACGATGTTGAGTTGCTTGAACGTGTCCACAGAAGGGCAACAAAGCTGGTGAAGAGGCTGGAGAACAAGTTCCATGAGGAGAGGTTGAGTGAGCTCGTGTTGTTTAGCCTGGAGAAGAGGAGCCTCAGGGCAGACCTTATTGCTGTCTACAACTACTTGAAGGGTGGTTGTAGCCAGGCAGGGGTTGGTCTCTTCTCCCAGGCAACCAGCAAAAGAATGAAAGGACATAGTCTCAAGCTGTGTCAGGGGAGGTTTAGGCTGGATGTTAGGAAGAAATTTTTCCCAGAAAGAGTGAATGGCCATTGGAATTGGCTGCCCAGGCAGGTGGTGGAGTCACCATCCCTGGAAGTGTTTAAAATAAAACTGGATGAGGCACTTAGTGCCATGGTTTAGTTGATTAGATGGTGTTGGGTGATAGGTTGGACTTGATGATCTCGAAAGTCTTTTCCAACCTGGTTAATCCTGTGATTCTGTGGTTGCAACAGTGAAAAGAGAAGAGTCTATGGTCATTGGGTGAAGGGGCAGGTTATCGTAGCTTCCTTAGTTGTCCAAGGTGTTCTAAAAAACAAGGAAAAGAGAAATTTAGCAAATGCTCTTTCTGCAAACATTGAAAGCTTCTAAGATTCCCTAACTGAAGAACTACATGCTGCAAAGAGCAAAATGAAAACATTGCATGCGTGCCAAAAGAAAATATTCTGCAGAAGCCAGACCTTTGGAGGCACTGGACTTGTCTTTTATATTTATAGTACTTTGTATAGGGGAATATTTTTAGCTTGTGTACATGGCTGAATTCTATTGCATAAGTCGGTTATGTGCAAGATGAAGTATATATAATCAGCTACTTTGGGCAATAAGGGGCTTCTGAGATTCTGGGGTTTCTGGGAATGCTGTAATAAAGAACTTCTGAGAGGACTTTTGAGATTCTCTACTCTCTATGCTTCAACTCTATTCTGTTATTTTATTCTGCATTTCTGGAATTCTGTTGTGCAGCAGCAACAGGGATTGTGCCTCCATTCATCAAAAATGGACCCTGAATGAGGAACTCAACAGTAGGCTACTTATCAGGAGTGCAAGTTTATCATGAGGGTATGCAGGGAAAAATAAGAAGGGCCAAACTCCAACTGGAAATTAATTCAGCTTCAGCTATAAAAATGACAGGAAACATTTCTAGAAATATATTGCTAACATAAGAAGGACTAAAGAGAAACTCTGTCCTTTATTGGTTTCAGAGGGAACATAGTGGTCAAGGAAGAAAGGACACCTAGAATGGGGAGTCTATAAGGAAGCTGTCCAAGCAGCAGGAGTCCTGGTTAGAAAAGCTAAAGCTCAGTTAGAATTAAATCTACACAGGGAGATCAAGGGGAACAGCAGAAACTTCTGCAGGCATATTATGGTAAAAAGAAGACTAAGGAAGGTGTGGGCCCCCTCAGAAAGAAAACAGGTGAAGTAGTGGCAAGTGACATAGAGAAAGCTGAGATTGTCAATGACCTCTTTACCTCAGTCTTCACTGACAAAGGCTCCAGCCCCACTCTTGGAGTCATGGAAGGCTATGGCAGGGGCTGGAAGAAAGAACTGCCTATTGTGAGTGAAGATCAGGTTTGTGACCATCTGAAGAACCTGAAAGTGTTCAAGTCCATGGGACCCAACAGGATAAATCCATGGGTACTGAGGGAAATGGCACAAGAGGGGATTGGACGTGGCACTTGGTGCCATGGTTTAGATAGTCATGATGTTTAGGGTGACAGGTTGGACTCGATGATCTTTGAGGTCTCTTCCAGCCTTCTTGATTCTATGATTCTATTCTATGATTCTATGAAGTTGCTAAATGGCTCCCTATTATATTCTCAAAATCATGGCAGCCCAGTGAAGTCCCCAGTGAAGTCACAACATCAACAGATGAAGGACAAGCAATGAACATCATTTACCTGGACCTGAGCAAAGCCTTCAACACTGTCCTGCATGAAATCCTGATCTCCACAATGGTAAAATACAGGTTTGATGGATGGACCACTTAGCGGATAAAGAACTGGCTTGACAACCACGTCCAAAGAGTAGCTGTCAATGGGTCCATGTCCAAGTGGAGGCCAGTGACAAGTGGAGTCCCTCAAGGATCAGTACTGGGACCAATTTGTTTAACATCTTTGTCAGTGACATGGGCAGTGACATTGAATGCACCCTCAGCAAGTTTGCAGATGACACCAAGCTGTGTGGTGCATCTGACATGCCGGAGGGGAGGGATGCCATCCAGAGGGACCTTGACAGGCTGGAGAGGTGGGCCCAAGCCAACCTCACAAAGTTCCACAAGACCAAGAGCAGGGTTCTACACTGCAATCTCAAGCACTGATATAGGCTGGGCAGTGAGTGGCTTGAGAGCAACCCTTAAAAAAAAGACATGGTAATACTGGTGGACAATAAGCTTAACATGAGCCATCAGTGAGCACTTGCAGAAAGCAAATTGTATCCTGGACTGCATCAAGAGAAGCGTGGCCAGCAGGTCAAGGGAAGTGATTCTCCTCCCCTACTCCATTCTGGTGAGACTCCCCTGGAATACTGTGTTCAGTTCTGGAGCCCCCATTACAGGAAAGATATGGACATGCTGGAATGTGTCCAGAGAAGGGCCACAAGGATGATCAGAGGGCTGGTGCACCTCTCCTATGGAGACAGACTGAGAAAGTTGGGGTTATTCAGTCTGGAGAAGAGAAGGCTCTGAGGAGACCTTCTTGTGGCCTTCCAGTATCTGAAGGGGCCCTACAGGAAAGCCATTGAAAGACTTTTTAGGATGTTTGGTAGTTATAGGACTAGGTGGAATGGAATAAAACCAGGAGTGGGTAAATTCAGATTGGATGTTAGGAAAAAGTTCTTCACCACCACGAGCATGGTGGGGCACTAGAACAGGTTGCCCAGGGAGGTGGTGGAATCCCCATCCCTGAAAGTTTTTAAGGCCAGGCTGGATGTGGCTTTGAGCAACCTGATTTAGTGTAAGTTGTCCCTGCCCATGGCAGGTGCGGTTGGAACTATGTGATCTTTAAGGTTCCTTCCTACCCTGACAATTCTGTGATTCCGTGAAGACAAAAACACTGAGGTACTTAATACCTTCTTCACCTCAGTCTTTGGTAGTAAGGCCAGTTGTTTAGTAGATATCCATCCCTCTGAGCTGGAAGATGAGGGTGGGATTTAGAATGAAATACCTGTCCAAGAGGACGTGGTTAGCGACCTGCTTCATCACTTCAGATACACACGTCTATGGGTCCAGATGCATACACCCAAGAGTACTGAGATAGTTGGTGGAAATGTTCATCAAGCCACTTTCCACCAGTATTCTGGCTAAATAGGGAGGTCCCAGCTGACTGGAGATTGTCACACATGAAGCCCATCTGCAGGAAGTGCCAGAGGGATGACCCTGGGAAATACTGTCCTCTTAGTCTGACTTTGGATCTGGGGAAAGCCATTGAACAAATCATCTTGCATGCTGTTATGCAATATGTGCAGCATAACAAGATGAGGCCCATTTGGCATGGGTTCATGAAGTCCTGCTTGAAAACCCTGATCTCCTATGACAAGATGACCTGCTTAGTAGATAAGGGAAAGGTTGTGGATGTTTTTAACCTGGACCTTAGTAAATCATTAGACACTACCTCACTCAGTATCCTCCTGGAGAAACTGCTTATACATGGTTTGAATGACTGGATGCTTTGCTGGGTGAAAAAATTGGATGGATGGCCAGATGCAAAGAGTGGTGGTGAATAGAGTTAAATCTAGATGGTAGCCAGTCACTGGTGGTGTTCCCCAGGGCTCAGTATTTGAGTCAGTCCTCTTCAACACTTTTATCAATGAAAAGATTGAGTGCACCTTTAGTACATTTGCAGATAACACTAAATTGGGTTGAAGTGTTGATCTGCTTGAGGGTAGGGGGTAAGAAGGCCCTTTAAAGGTCTCCACTGTACAGAAAAGATGCAGACAGGCTGGACAGTGTCAGGAAAGGGCCACAAGAATGATCAGACAGCTGAAAGACACGCTATATGAGGAGAGGCTGAGAGAATTTGATTTGTTCAGGCTTGGAAAGAGAAGGCTTAGGGGAACCCTTATTACCATGTACCAGTGTCCTGGTTTAAGCCATCCCACTCTCAAAACCAAGCCCCACACATACATATCCACAGAGAAAGTAAAGAAAAAAACCAACCTGGCATGAGATAAGGAGTGTTTAATGAAAACAATACAATGTATAATTATCTTAGCTATTTTGCAGAAATGCAAAAGCAGGAATAGCAGTAGAAATAAGTCAGCCATAACATGAACCTCCCAGCCACTCAGCCTGTAGCCAGTCCAGCATAAAAGACCAGCACCCCCAAAGACTGGAAACCAAAAGGAACAACCTGAAAGAGGAAGCCTCTCATGTTGGAGTCCAAACTATAAGCCCCCTGGTACTTTGCTCCACACAACACTTCCACTTCAAAACTGGCATGTTTTCAGCATGGTATTGAATCCTCACCATGAGACTCAACTGGCTAAGCCCATAGCGTTATCCACCCTTTTATAATTTATGAAGATTCATATGTGAGGAATATTATAAAATGTGAATAATGATTTATTAAATATAAAAAAATATTATCCCAAAATAATTAATTAGGATGGTTTGACTGGTCAAGGGCAGGTTTATTGCTCACAACAGGTAGTGATAACACAGTAGAATAACAATCTAGAAAGATCAGAAACTTAAGAGGAAAAAACAGGCAAAATCTTATATATGCAAAAATAAACTGTAATGACAATTTAGGTCATGAGTGTACCCCTCAGCTTAGAAATGAAGCTGAGCAACAGGTAAAGCTAATCTTTAAACCCTTAGAAAGGAGAGGCTATTAATTATGAATTATGAATTTTGAATATAAAAATAATTAATTAATAAAATTACTAATAACCAAATATTTACTGTTTTATATAAAAAATTCTAGTGCACAGTTGTGAAATACATCCCATAACTGATTTGGTATGCACAATCTAGACCCAATTAGACTATTTACAGAATTGATTCTGGTTAAGGGAACAAAGTTGCAATTATGCGACTTGCCCACCAGATGGCGACTCGACAAAACATTGCAGCTTTAACTATATACAGAGATTTACAAAGTGTTTCAGAGGCAATTCAAGCTAGAATGTCCTGTAGATAGGCATGGGTGCTTTGAACTGAAAGTTAACGAGGGTTGGACGCGTGAAAAGATACACTGTGTTTTTGAGGCAACAAAGACTAGGTTATGCTAGCTGGCTGCTGCCTGCTAACTGCCTGGGGCTGGCCCAGGGCTAGTCCATATCGGGTGAGGGAAGGCTCCTGGGGCTGAAGCTGTGGCTGAATTGCTGGCGGGCCATGGCATGGGGGCTGGTGACTTTCTTTCTTCTCCCACCTCTGTGGGAGAGGTGAGATTTTCGTCAGTTGGCGGGTTCCTTTGGCAGGGCAGTCCCTTGGCACAACTGCAGTGGCCTGGGGGAGTGGAGTGGTCCTGTAGGGTCGGGGCCTGGTCCATCAGGGTTGACCCTCACAAGGTCGGCCTGCACCTCAGGGCAGGGAGGCGGTTCCTGGTAGGTGGGATCATCGTCTCCAATCCCAGCTTGGGGCTTGAGGAAGCGGACCCGGGGAAGTGTAGAGGGAGATTTGCCCTTAGTCCAGTTAGAGAAAGATTTGTTTAGTCTTTAAGTTAGAAAGAATGTAAACATCTTATAACTGAAGAGAAAGACTAGGCAGAATTTGGTTCGATGAGTTAAAAAACTTATTTACTAATTTTAACTTATTGTATGCTTTGCTTAAATGCATGTCAGTAATTAATAGCCAATTAGGATATGTCAACTCTGCTTAAAGAAAAGTATATAATTTATGTGTGTAACGTAATAAAGGTCTTCGCTTGGAAACCACTGGGCTTTATATTTTATCATGAAGCCTGTGAAGATGCATGCTTGCCGTCTTCAGCAGGGAAGGGGCGTGGCTATGAGGAGCAGCAGTTCCCCTTGGCTGTTTCAAAAAGAGCTGACGTTGCCGATTCTTCTCGGTGACTGCTTCCCATTTAAGGTTAAGAGGCAGTCCTTTGCTTAAGTCAAAGGAGAGGATGTGACTGTCTCTCTCAGGGTGGTCCTGACTTTGAGTTACTCTGGCACTACAACGCTGTGGAGCAGGCACAGGTGGCGGATCCCATTATCTCCCATGAATGGTGGGGTCATATAGGGTGCATCTGAGTGCTCTCCTGCTCTGAACCAGCACAGAGGCTCTGTGGTTCATTGTCTGCTGCTCGTGGCTATAGCAGACACTTGAACTGCCTGTATTGGGCTATTTCCTTCCCTTCTGGGCCAAAAGCTTACCCTTGGGGGTCCAGTCCTCTTAAAAACACAGGAGGCTCTTCGTCTGATCTGGTGGGAGTCGGCTTTCAATGCTGGTTGCCGTAGCTGCAGCGAAGGAATCTCCTTTGCAGATTCCTCAGGAAAACTGAGGCATGGCAACCTTCCTGGGATGCTAGCTTCTTCTCTGTACTGCAGAGGCTGCTAGTATGTATGCATGTGGGAGTAAGAAGACTTACAGGTAATGGCTATGGAGTTTAGCACATAAGGCTTAAGCACAATTAGCTTACAAGCTCGGGCAAAGGGAGAACGACTTGATTACAAGTTGGGGTAATACTTACAAGCTTCTTGAGGCTAGATTTTGGCCAATGGGCAGTCTTGTCGACAACCTGCTTTAGCATATAGAAAGCGTGAAGCTAGAATTATGCCCTTAAATGGAAGAGGCATGAGCATCCCATGTGATGGGTGCATGTAGTTGTTTACCCCTTACAAGGCAGATTGGGGATGTTTTGCCATCTGGCTGGTGCCTGGGCCTTTGTCTCCCACTTTGGAAAGGAGGATGGAAGGGGGAAATTTCCCAGACATGCCAGGAGAAATTTTCCAGTGTTTGGGGCATAATTCTGGGCACATGGTGCTTTCACCACAGTGAGGCTGTGATTTCAATGACTTTTTCCACCCCTCCAAGTGTAAAGACACTGTGGCCTGTATTCTGGTGCTCAGTTTCCAACACATCCAATAGTTGGGATCCCCTTGTCACACCAGAAAAAGATGGGTTCCACCTCTTGTACTTTGATGACATCAGAGCACTCTATGTGCCTGTACCTATTAAAGCTTTGTACTCTGTACTTTCAACTTGAAAAACCATCAGATCCATACAGCCATGCCACTCCTCCCTCTCCTCCATCTGGTTGGAGGCAGGGCCTCTCTAATTCAGATTGTAATCACTTGTATTATGTGAAGATACTTTGGAAGTTCCTTCAGGAGAATCAGAAGCAATGTCAGTTTATCTGCTCTTTTTGGTCAACTTTCCACTGGAAGCTGGGGCAGCATTCTTCTGGGGAGAATTTCCTTGTAGTTCACAGACTCACACAGCTAGGGCTAATGTGTCTTTTTCTTCCAACTTCCTCACATCCTCCACATGATCAGGTAAGTAAAACCACAAGGTATGCTGTGGTGTGTATCTCCCAGTTTCTCTTTGACAAGGAAGCTCCTGCTCCTAATAGCTGAAATTGGGGAACATACAGATAGGGACTAAAATGCTTCTTCACAGCTGAAACACAGGCTGGTATAGAGGAATAGAGATCTCATTCATATTGCCAGAGCCTGATAATAATTTTATCCACCATTTTCCCTTGGTCATCTTTCAAGGCCAGTGATAAAGACCAAATGACCATACCTGGCTCTTCCTCTTCCTGTGATGACTGTGTTTCTTCTTCATCCTTTGCAAGATGACCTGCTTTACTTGTATACTTCTTTTTCCATACAAGTTTGACTGATACTGACACAGGCTGGTTCTCTGGTGCTGCTGCCATACCTGCTGTTGGAGTCTGACTATTGGGAGTGCCTTCTAGCCTGCTTCTGGGTCCATAGACCTCCTCTTGCTCCTGAGTGCACTGAACAGTGATGAGAATGGCTCAGTAGGCACAGGCCAGGCCCCAACGCATAGCAGTGATTTCTGTCTCTCAGGAACTTCTGGGCTAGCAACAGTCTTTTTCCAAACATTTCACCATCTTGTTAGGATTTTGTACTTGTTCAGGGGTGAAATTCTAAAACACCACCATCCTAGGCACTTGCCCATAGTCTCCCACACAGCCTGCCACTCATAATTATCCAAACTTGAGGGATATCAATTATAAATTATAAATTATTATTTATAAATTATCTAAATTATCCAGGTTGTATTCTTGGGAAAGGCTTGTATTAGTCTGGACAAGACATGGTCCATCAATTGTGTGAGATTACATCTAAATCAAGTGTCTAGTGTACTAACTATATCATGATAGTATACGGAACAGCCACATGATAGCTGTAATCCATTCCAGTGAAGTGATAAACACCACCAGAAAGATCACAGCGAGTATAAATGCATAAGGGTTTATGTAATGTAAGCAAAATCAGGCCCCAGCACATTGGCCTCAGCTGCCCCTGGAAAGCAAATGGATCAATATGGCAAACATACTATGAAAGAAAATGAAAATATACAAAATTCTTTTAAGAAGCCTTAATTGCATCTTCTCATTATCTTACTTCTCATTATCTCATCTGTGCCCCATGTTCACGTGCCAGAATATGCTGCCCTGGTTTAAGACAGCCCGCTATCACAAACAATCCCCTCAACCCAGATCAGGATGAAAAGTCACAAAAAAAGCCCTGGGTTGAGATAAAGAATGTTTAATGTTTAATATACAATTACATTAGCTATTTTGCAGAAAAGTGAAAAGCAGGAACAGCAGAAGAAAAAAGTCAGCCATCAAAAGAACCCTCCATTGTCCAAATGGACAGCCAGCTCAGCTGAAAAGACCAACCGCCCAAAAAACAGAAACCGGAAGAAGCAACCAGAAACTGGAAACCTTTCACATTACAATCAAAAGTACAAGCTCCATGATACTTTGCTCCAGCCAGCATGTTCTTTTTAAAACTGGCATAACATCATCACGGTATTGAATACTCATTAGCAAATTCAATTGACTAAACCCATGACAAAGAGTACATAAAGCGTGGCTGTCAGGATGATGGAGATTCCATTTTTACAAGGAGTCACATGAAAAAGACAAGGGGTAATGGGCACAAATTCCTCCTGGGCAGATTCTGATTGGACTCCAGAAGAAAAATTTCCACCATGAGAATAGTTAGAGATTGGAATAATCTCCCAAGGGAAGCAGTGGATTCCCCTAGACTGGACAGCTTTAAGATTCATCTTGACACGGTGCTGGACCTTCTTATTTAAGCTATAGTGCTACCTAGAAAGGTTGGACCAGATGATCCTTGGCGTCCCTTCCAACCTGCTATTCTGTAATCCTGTGATTCTGTGAAAATGAATAGAAAAGGAGACCTATGCCTCAGTTCACACTGCTTCTGTGAATTCTTTGCCACCTGTCAGAAGGACAGTACCATGTACCTGTTCCCTGTGTCCTGGCATCTTTCTTACACAGATATAATTTCCCTCCATGCTCCTCCCAAATTCTCTATTTCCATCCTAAAATAAATTGATACATTTCATCTGTTCTTGTTCAAACAAAGAGAGAAGGCAGGGTTTCTAACTTTGCACCTTTTTTATGTATGGAATAAAAGAGGACAAAATGATCTCAAAGCACAGGAAAGGGCCATGTAGATTATTATGTTAGCACTCCCTCCTGAAAGCTTGGCCTTATGAATTTACTCATACAAGGTGGTTGGCAATCTGCTGTTTGCCACAGTGGCTGGACACAAAGTGTACAGGAGCCACAACCTCATCCATAGGGATATTACCCCTATCAAGGTCAGAAGCAGGGTCCTATGGCCCAAGAAATGGGTGGGCAACTGTGGTGGTTTGGCCCTGGCCCACCAAAGCCACTCAATCACTCCCCTTCTTAGATGGATAGGGCAGAGGGAAAATATACCAAAAATACAAGAGTCAAGATAGAAGCAATTTAATAATGCAAATTCAAAGCAAAGTTCACATGTGGTAGCAAGAACTAATAAAGATGTCGTTCTCTGCTTCCCACCAGCAGACAAAGTTTGGTCACTCCTGGGAAGCAGAGCTTCAATACACATAGTTGCTGCTCTGGAGGTTACATGCCATCAATGAATATCCCCACACTGCCTTCTTTCATTTAGCTTTTGTATCGTGGCTGATGTCATATATTATAGAATACTCCCTTGGTCAGTTTGAGACAGCTGTCCCAGCTGTGTCTCCTAAGATCTTGCCTATGCCTCAGGCTGCTGTTGGGGAGGAATGCTGAAAAAGCATAGCCTTGTTGCTTGACTCAACAGTAGCCAAAACACTAGTGTGTTATCAACACCCAGCTACAGCACTGTTGGAGAATGGCTTGAATCTAAAGGACATGGATCTATGGAACAACTGTTTGAGCAAAATATGTAGGCTGCACTCCATCTTGTTGCTTATTGCTCGCAGATAGCTTTTAGGCTGATGTGTTGCAGCTGTGTTATCGAACTACAGGATGTGCCAAGGTTACTATGGCCTTGTGGTTGTCCTTGCAGCTGTGTTTAATAGGATGAAAACAAGTACCTAATTAGAGAGAAGTTTGTGGAACTGCATGTAGAATTAATTGCAAGTAGGCGTGACATTATAATCGAGCTTTTTACCTTAAACCAATTAAATGATGACACTTGTGTATATTCAATTAAGATGTATGAATAGAATTATGCCACCTGTGCCTATTTAGCCAAAGATGCTATATAAGCTGTGCTTTTGAACAATAAAGTGGAGACTTGCTTATCAATCATATTGATTGTGCGGGTCTTCCCTCGCCACCCTCGCCGTGAGTTCTCCCTGACAAGTTCCTGACAAGCAAGCTCCCTGACAAGTGGCACCCGAACAGGGACCCAAAGGATCAACAGGACGTGAAGGAGCAACAAGGACAGGAGAGAACTGCCAGAGACCCCACGGCTGCTGAGGCACACGGTGGGCCCAGAGAGGCGTCAGGCTAGGATTGCAGCGGCCGATGGACGAAGTATGACTTGACGCTGGCGTAAGAAGTTCTTACACAAGGTGTGTTTAGAATTGCCTGGGCAGGAATTCTACAGAAGTTCCGCTCGCCACCTGGGTAAGGGCTGCAAACTTGGTTTAAAGCTGCACTAGGAAGTCCCCTGGGCATGGAGAGCGAAGTGGCCCTTAGTTTACTTAAAAGTTTCCTTGAGAAACGCAGTGTAGAGGATGTGGACTTAAAGAAACATCCTGAAGGTTTATTGCAGTTTGGTAGGGAGCATGGATTTTTTAAAGTGTCAGAGGATGTGTTTAGTGTTGAAGTGTGGAGAGAAGTAGGTAATATTTTGTGGGATAAGGTAATTGATGATGATAAAGTTGCTCGTAAGCTTATGAAGCCGTGGAGAGCAGTTATAAATTGTTTGAGCTGATATCAGGCTGAGAAAAAGGTTGCAGCGGTAGCCACAACTGCCCTAGATGGGGTGCAGCCGAAACCAGGAATGCATCAATTTGGCTATGATTATAATCCTAAACCGCCAATTGGGAAAACTATTGTGATATCTAATTCTGTCCAAAACAACAAGGATGTCCCCCCAGACTTTAGCAAAGTTGTTCTGACGCTGTCTGATCCTCTCTTGGACATGGCGCCATCTGCTCCTCCTCAGAAAAATGATTTAGCCTCTCAGCCATGTAGTACACCATTCCCCCAGTCTCCTATTCCACTATCGTCCACAATAAAGGCTGAGGATGTACTGCTTTCTGACACAGATGAGGAGGAGCTGGAGAAAGAGGCTGCACAGTATCATAAGGAGGAGGCATTTGTGGCATGTAACTCCTCCGCAAAGGATTTAAAAACTAATAATAGTAACATGTATGAAAAATCTCAACGAAAAAAAGAAGGAGCGCAGCAAGTCAGAGCAGGATGCTCCCCTTGTAATGAGGATTTATTGGCTATCTATTCAAAAGGAAGCTCTGCATAACACAGATTATGAGCTTTGTAATTCTCTTCAAGAGTTGCAAGCTTTTCCAGTCTCTTATATACAAAATGAAAGGGGTGATGCTCAAGCTTCTTATAACCCTATTGACTGGAAATTTTTGTCACAACTGTGAGCTACAGTAAAGGAATGTGGGCTGCAGGGTGAACCCACTAAGCAAATGATAAACTACATATGGTCCTCAAGCATTTTGTTACCTGAAGACATTAAAGCCATTATGCGTATGATAACAACACAGTCCAGCCTTATGCTGTGGCAAGCATATTGGCTCCAATTATGTGACAGATATGTTGTAAACAATCCAGCTCGGGCTGTTACTGTAGAGCAGCTGATGGGTACAGGAAACTTTGCAACTATAGAAAGACAAGCTCAGATGGGTCTGGAAATGTTACAATTATCAATTCAACTTGCAAAGGAAGCCCTTGCAAGAGTTAAAGCAGCACCCTCAGTACCCTCGTATCTGTCAATTAAACAAGGGATGAACCTTTTGCAAGGTTCGTAGATAGGGTAACTGAGGCTGTTAATCAGGCAAATGTTCATGATTTTATGAAAGGGGGTCTGCTCCGTCAGTGTGTGTTGGAAAACTGTAATGGTCCAACTAAAAATATCCTCTCTACCATGGGTATTGATGCCTCAGTAGAAGAAATGCTAGATCGCATGTCCCATATCCCTTTGGGATCACAGGCAATGATAGTAGAGGCTCTAAAAGAAGTAGGGTAAGATATAGTACAAGCCCAAAACCAAGCCTCTGCAGCCCAAACCCAAGCCTTTGCAGCCCTCACACTGTTGATATCGGCAAACCAAGGGAAACAACAACAGAGGAGCCCTAAATGTTTCAGATGTGGCAGAATAGGACATCTTCGCCACTTTTGCCGAACCAGATCCATGTGGTGCAAAAACTGTAATGCAAATAATCACGCAGCTGAGGTATGTCAATACTCGGGAAACTTCAAGCAGAGCGCGATGGGCAGCGGCGTGAAGACCCAAACAGGAGCCCCTGTGTGGCAGTCACACGCCAGCTCCAATCAGCCTCCGCTCTCAAGCCAGCCACCCCAGGGAGCCTCGGGTTGGACCTGGCCGCAGCAATAGAAACAGTATTGATAGACTCTAAACCAGTGAAAATCCCCACGGGTGTAATGGGACCTGTAAAATATCAAGGACAGCCGTGCGGAGTCTTGCTATTGGGACTCTCCTCCGCAGGACTAAAAGGACTATTTGTTTTACCTGGAGTGATTGACGCAGATTTCACTGGAGAGATTTGTGTAATTGCCATGACATTTTTTCCACCCTTGGTTATTACTGAAGGCAGTCACATCGCACAGCTGGTGCCATCCTTACAACTTACAGAGGCAGCCATGGCAATCTCCCAGAGCACGAGAGGAACTGCAGGCTTTGGATCTACAGGAGAGATGGCACTATTATGTATGCCCATGGATCAACGCCCAAAAGCCACCATTGTTTTGGATAATGGACATGAACAACATCAGTTGAATGCATTATTGGACACAGGAGTTGATATTACCATCATTTGCCATTCAGTCTGGCCTGACAACTGGCCAATTACTTCTGTGCTAACAGGTGTGGAAGGTGTGGGTGGCACAGCATTAGTCAGTAAAAGTCGAGACAAAATTCGAGTCATTATTGATGGCCGTGTCTGTGTATCCTTTTTGACCATAATGCAACTACCTTCTAAGGTGGAGGCATTGATTGGCTGAGACATTCTTACTCAAATTGGGGCACAACTTGTGACTGATAACTGTTTTTAATGGCGGTCACTACTTGGGCTTTCCCAATCCTTTTAACTTGGCTGACTGATGAGCCAGTATGGGTCGAGCAGTGGCCGCTAAAGAGAGAAAGCCTGAAAGCAGCTCACCAATTAGTTTTTGAACAACCGCAACAAGGTCACATTAAGCCATCTGTCAGCCCATGGAATACTCCTATATTTGTTATCAAGAAAAAATCTGGCAAGTATTGGTTGCTTCACAATCTCAGGAAAGTCAATGATCAAATGGAAGCTATGGGAGCCTTACAACCAGGCATGCCCAATCCTGCAATGTTGCCAGCAGGATGGAACCTTCTCATCATAGACCTAAAGGACTGTTTCTTCACCATCTATATTCATCCTGCTGATACTAAGTGATTTGCTTTTACCTTGCCAGCCTTGAATAGGGAAGCGTCTGCTGCACGCTATGAGTGGGTTGTACTCCCCCAAGGAATGAAGAACAGCCCCATCTTGTGTCAGCTGTTTGTTGATGCGGCCCTGCAGCCAGTGCAACAAGCTTGGCCAGAAACGCTAATTTATCATTATATGGATGACATCCTTATTGCACAAAACGGACCATTTACACAACAACAAGAACTGTTCCTAACAGAGCAACTGAGGAAAAGTTCTCTTGTGATAGCAGCAGAGAAAATACAGAGAACTGCACCTTGGAAGTATTTAGGATGGACAGTATCAGACTCTGTTATACAACCACAGAAAATCATTATTGAGAAGGAACTCTGTACCCTGTACGATGTTCAGAAATCTATGAGTGACATTCAGTGGCTTCGCCCTGTGACTGGCACTAGGAATTCACAACTGGAAATTTTACGACCTCTTTTGAAAGGCACTGATCCTGCCACGCCAGTTGTGCTGACACAACAACAACAAAAAGCAGTCAGTGACATTGCAGAATCTGTATTAAAACAATCAGTTTCACAGCGAATTCTTGATTTACCTGTAGATCTGACTATTTTGGGTGATGGTTCATTTTTGTTTGGTGCACTTACACAATCTGTACAAGGACAAGGGGAACGTGTATGCATTTTGGAGTGGTTGTTTGGACCCCTGCAACCTCGTAACTCAATCCAAACAAAAGTAGAATCATTAGCCCTCTTAATTCAGAAGGGTCACAACCGAGTGTTGCAAGTGAAAGGGCAGGAACCAAACATGATTTTTGTACCTATTAGACAGGATGATTTGAATTGGTTTTTACAATACTCAGTAGAATTACAAAAAAGACTTTTGGGGTTGAGTGCAAAAGTAGCTCTGTCGGCTGTACCTTTTCCCTTAAGTTGGATAGCTAGTCAGAAACGGATGTCTGTACCAAAGCGGAGTGAGGACCTCTTGATGGATGCACTTACTGTTTCTACAGATGCAGGAAAGAAAAGTAGGAGAACAGCAGTTATATGGCAAGAAGATGGGCAATGGCAACATGTCCTTCTAGAGGCTGTTCCAGGAGACTCATTACAAACATTGGAACTTGCCGCAGTGGTTTATGCCTTTAAATGATGGCTACATATCCCCCTTAATGTAGTTTCTGATTCTTTGTATGCAATAGGAGTAGCACAAAGGATAGACGAAGCCCTATTAAGAGATACTAACAATCGCAGACTAGGCGAGTTATTTCTACAACTACAGTTGGCCATTCGGCAGCAAGATGCTCCCTATGCAGTATTGCATGTTAGGAGTCATCAAGGCACCATGGGCTTGGAAGAAGGAAATAATAGAGCTGATAAACTGGTATCGCTGTCAGTACCAATGGATGCCTTCACTAAAGCCCATGATGCACATGCTACCTTTCACCAGAATGCTAGAGGTTTGCATTGTTCCTTTGGTATCACAATGGATGAGGCACAGGGACTTGTGAGAGCCTGCCCACAGTGCAGTCATCATACCGGTCTGGGTCTCGGCCTTGGGGTGAATCCCCGGGGTCTCGGCCCCAATGAGGTATGGCAGATGGATGTCACCCATGTGGCACGTTTTGGGAGGCTCAAGTATGTCCATGTTACCATTGATACCTCTAGCCATTTCATTTGGGCTTCAGCACAAGCTGGTGAAAGGGCAATTCATGTGATCAGGCATTTAACACTCTGTTTTGCTGTCATGGGAGTCCCCAAGCAGGTAAAAATGGACAACAGCCCAGCATACGTCGGACACCGAGTTAATAGATTTCTGCAGCAATGCAGTGTGCGACACCTTACTGGCATCCCACATTTACCCATTGGTCAAGCTATTGTAGAGAGAGCAAATCAAACTTTAAAGAGTTATTTGGAGAAATTTGATAATGTACAAGATCTGCAGGAGAAGCTAGGGAGAGTTCTTTTTGTTCTAAATCATTTGTGTGGTTTTGGAGAGAAGAAAAGCCCTCCTGCCTATATTCATGGCTCTTTAGTACAGCAGCAATCCTGTCTTCAAATGTCGGTTATGTATCGGCAACCTGCAACTGGACTTTGGATGGGCCCTGCTCCAGTCAGGTATCTAGGCAGAGATCATATGTGTGTGTCTACTCCAACAGGTCCTTTGTGGGTTCCAAGCAAGTGGACTCGACTGGTACTTCCGACTGTTCCTGTGACGAGGGAAAATGAGGATTCTTTTGTCTCTGATGATGCCCTTGATGGGTCTGGCGATCACAGCAATCAACCCGAGAACTAATATGTGGGTCACTTGGGCCAACCAGACGGGCAATCTGGACTTTTGCTTAAGCTTGCAGTCTGCTGCAGAACCTTTCAAAACATGTTTGATTGGTGTACCTGATTTTGATGCTTATGCTTTTAGGAATTATAGTGTGTATGCTGACTGTGTAAAGGCTATTAGTACCTCAGATTGTGTTTCAGGACTTATTATAGGCTTAAATGTTACTTTACCCTGGGACCCACAAGAGCTACAACTGCTAAGTTCTGTGCGAGTTGGCAATGCATCCCATAACTGGACTCGTACATGTATTGTTTTTGGTGGAATGTATGAACATTGGACTACCTGCCCCTCTGGCAGCAGCCCTCTTGGATGGACGGTGGTTAGCCCTAAACAACAAGGGGAGTATAGGGTTTATGGTGACTATTGTGGGTGGAATGATACAGATGAAGGACTAACTATTGCAGACGGCACAATATCTGTAGGGAGGAGGATATTTTTGTGCTTATGGGACACCCATACTACAGCCCCATATAGTCCATTATGCGCAGGGACAGCCCCCAATCCAGTATTTTTCCAGGACCCTGTCTTATTTGTGGAATAATGGGACAGCCAAGGCTCTGCCCCCTGGAATTTTTTAATCTGTGGTGACAGAGCATGGCAGGGAGTACCAAAAAATGCCTATGGTGGTCCGTGTTATCTTGGTAAGCTTACCCTATTTGCCCCTCGATATTGAGATTGGCTTAACATTTCTGCTGTGTTAAAACATCGGCAGAAACGGTCCCTGCACCACCTGGATGACAGTTGTAATGATGATGTAGCCTTGTGGTCAAATACGGCAAATATTTTTGCCTCTCTCTTTGTCCCTAATATTGCAGTTAAACAGCCTTTAAGGCAAATTGAGAGATTAGCTTGCTGGTCAGTTAAACAGGATAATGTTACCACTGATATTTTGAATCAATTGCTTTTAGATCAAGATAGCTTAAGACATGCATATTTACAAAATAGAGCTGCTATTGATTTTTTGCTTTTAGCTCATGGTCACTTCTGTGAAGATTTTGAAGGCATGTGTTGTTTTAATTTGTCTGATCACAGTCAATCAATTCATAAAAAAATTGCTTAGTTGGAAAACCATACCAAATCAATTGTTAAAGATGTAAATCCTTTTGATCAATGGTTTCAATCTTGGTTTGGGAATATGTCTCCTTGGTTAGTGGGCCTACTCAAGGAAGGTTTACGCTGGATTGGTATTGTTTTGTTGATTTTGATTGTTTTGCGTATTGCATATGGATGTACCATGCGAAGTGTCAATGAGGTCACATTCCAGAATTGTTGGAGAATGGCTCGAATCTAAAGGACATGGATCTATGGAACAACTGTTTGAGCAAAATGTGTAGGCCGCACTCCATCTTGTTGCTTATTGCTCACAGATAGCTTTTAGGCTGATGTGTTGCAGCTGTGTTATCGAACTACAGGATGTGCCAAGGTTACTATGGCCTTGTGGTTGTCCTTGCAGCTGTGTTTAATAGGATGAAAACAAGTACCTAATTATAGAGAAGTTTGTGGAACTGCATGTAGAATTAATTGCAAGTAGGCGTGACATTATAATCGAGCTTTTTACCTTAAACCAATTAAATGATGACACTTGTGTATATTCAATTAAGATGTATGAATAGAATTATGCCACCTGTGCCTATTTAGCCAAAGATGCTATATAAGCTGTGCTTTTGAACAACAAAGTGGAGACTTGCTTATCAATCATATTGATTGTGCGGGTCTTCCCTCGCCACCCTCGCCGTGAGTTCTCCCTGACAAGTTCCTGACAAGCAAGCTCCCCGACACAGCACTGAAAATTACAACACTAGAAAGATGCTCTAGGGAGAATTAAGTCCAGCTCAATCAAGCCAAATAGTACCAAGTGGGAAGATTTGCAACCATTTCTTGAAGTAGAAGAGGAATTTGAACTCTTCCCCATTACAGAGTAAAAGGACCTTCTGTGTATTAACGCACAAATACACCTATAGCTTTCTTGAGTGTTTGTAAAGACAGGTGTATTTTTTATCTGGAAGTGGATAGGGAGAATTAAGTAATTTACTCTTAAAACTAATAATAAAGTGTTTTTTTCCTGTGCAATCTGTAGTAAAAATTGTTACAACCGAATAATTAATTTGCAGTAATTCTAAAAATACATATAAAATTAGGAACTATATTTTGATGTGACCTTTTGGTAGCAGTGTTGAACCAAAAATTGGCTGAAAACACAAAGACAAGATGAAAATTCTAATTCTGTGTCATGTTGGTTTGAAAGTAAAGCTATACTGTCTGGAAAACATGTTATCTTCAATACTACAGTTACATGATCAAATCAAGAGACTGCCTGAAGGACTGATGAGAATCTTGTTGATGGACTAATGAGGGGGACATCCATGCTTGCAAATAAACTAGTTCATGTCCACCTGCATTTTTTGCAACATATATATGCAGACTGAAAAAATGCATGCATAAGCTGATTATGAATTGCTGTAAAAACTGGACTTTGAGTGGATGGTTAGCAAACAGGAAAATTATCCAATTAAGACAGTCTTGGAAAAAGATTAAAAACAAGTAGAAAACTAAGGACAACATAGGCAAAGACAGAAACACAATGCAGTGTGTCTCTAAGCAAATATTAATACTGTTAAGTATCACAGTAGCAGTGATTAATTTAGTTAAATCACTAGAATACATTGCCTTGAATTTGTCAGCTTTTTCCCTTATCAGATTTTAAGGCCTTTTCTGATAAGAAGAAACCTCCTGTTGTGAGAGGAAATCAATGGCACTACCTGATGCTTTGACTCATGTTCTGTATAAATTAGAATAGCCTGGGGATTGCTCTACCTGTACCAGCTGACTGTGATTCCTAAGCAGCTACCTGTCATCTGTAAAGAGGTGGAGCAAAATACATGTTTGTCTTTCCTTTTGATAAACAGTGCATTGCAAGTTGTGGTGAAATATCATCCAGATACTTCTGTTTTCTGACTTTTTGCCAGCACAAGAGATATAAGACCTTTTTCTCTGATTTTTTTAAAACATACATACACATCCACACATACATACATATATTCCATAATTTCACGAAAGTAATGGAACAGTTTAGTAGATTGATTGCCCATATTATTCGTACACTTAATAACATTAGCCAATACCAAAACCTGAATCAAATTACAATTTCAAATAGAAGCAGGTTCCCTTCAGGCATCTGACAGACCATTCAAGAAAGATGAATTATGGTTGCAAGAAGAATTATGGTTGCAAGAAGAATTACGTGCAGAACAGCAATTATTACAATCCTCAGTATTTATACAGTACAGCCAGTTAAATAATCTGACAAGCTGAAAAACTTCTGTCATATTCCTTTATAGAAAACCTTCCAGAGCACTGAAATTTATTTCAGAATAGCTTAGCAAGTATGAATAATGGATTACAGTTGGCAAAATTTCCCAAATCACCATGATAAAGTCAGTCTTTATTCACCAGTTATAATAGGGAGATCTCAGTTTCAAAACTTGTTTTCAAAGTAGTAAAGGTCAGTGAGCTAATAATGAAAATATGTCTTATTTGAAAGCTAGAGAACGCATTTACATATATATTCTATTATAGATTCAGTACTGCAATTTGTTATAAAAGCATAAAAAATACCTAACAGACTGGTACTCCAAACTCAGTATAATAAATGAAAAAAAAGCTAATTTGCCCCAATGATGAGTAATCTCAGCTAAAAGCCTAGATCAGAGCTACAGCTATTTACAGCTCTTCATATATTTGTATAATTTATACTTTTTAGTGCATTTATTATCTTGGAAATACAAAGCCCTACATAAAAGTAATTTCATATTAAAACAACAACTTAAAGATTTAAGCAGTTATTAATAATCAGTCAAGTAAAACCAATCACTCCCTATCTAATAAGTATCCACATAAATAAGAAAAGGAAGGAATTCTTATTAAAAAAAAAAATAAAAATTTGAACCATCGTGTTCTCAGAAAGAGGAAGGGTAGAATAGAAGCATAAAACAGGGGAAGAGTAAGCTGGCCTGAACTCATATGAAGATGCATAAGGTCAAATGAGCTCTAGGAAGAAAGTTTCTGCCTGTACTGAGACTGGCAGGTTATTTCATCAGATGACCAGAGCTTGTAACAGAAAATTACCTTATTATCAGGGAAAAACAGAAACCTCATCTGGAAATTTCTAAATGCACAGTCTTTAGTAAATTTAGCCTTCATTGGTAACCTGACTTTAACATTAAAGTTCTATTTTAAGCCAGTGAAAATATTATTAAAAAAAAAAAAAAAAATCAAAACTTTGGTTTTCATCTAAATTATTTTTAAGATGCCTACTCTGGATAACTGCTGCTAATAAGAGAACCAATAAATATTATAACACAAGCAAGCTCCATAGATAGGACTGTACCCGCTTGAGGATTTGAAAAGTTCGTGTCTGGAAAAGAAAAAAAAAATAATAATTTTGTTGTAACAAATAGTGGCATGGTTTTTGAAAAAGATTTCTCCTAGATAGATGGAGGCTGTATGGCTACCTCCACACTTGAAAATAATTTATATTCTACATGTTCTAGTAGATAACTCAATTTCATTTGTATATCTTAAATCTATAGGGGTCATGAGACCATTCCTTTCCTTTTATATAATAGGCATTGCCATGGTAGGACCAAAACAGGTCCAGCACAAACTCAGACGGGCCCTAAAGTATCTAGACATGGTTCCCCTCTCCCTCCCTCCTTCCTGAAGAAAGTCTGGGCAATGCAGGAAAAGGAACAAAGCGGACAGGACCTATGCATGTTGTTTACCTGGGGTAAGAGCACGTATACTGGTCACTGCTCCCCCAGAAACAAGGCCTTTGTTTCTGCTTTTTAGGGCCACAACCTGGCAGAACCATTTACACTGGGCACCTATATGCTGGCTTCAGTTGCCCCTATTGGCTCAAATGGATCTTCAGGCAAGATATATATACAGACTGACCTGTACTCACCTTTGCCTTGCCCTTAAACCTTGCTCAAGCCTTGCTCAAGCTGTGCTTGAATCACCTTCCTGGACCTGTCTTGCATGAAGCTACCTCAGGTTGCCCAGCCCTGCCTCAAGAACCCGGTCCAAAGCCTGGGATAAAGCTACGAGCCCACAACACAGCAAGCCAGAGAAGCCACAAGCTTAGGAGACAAGCCTGCTTCCCTTTGCCACTGGAATTGTTCCATGCCTCAGGACAAAGCAAGTGCCCATCGTGAGAAGAGTCGTAAACAAACTGCCATCCGCTAAAGCCAGATGAGCCCTGGGACAACGTGGCACCCTTCTTGCCAGCAACCTGCCATGCCAGCGTTGCATAGGAGTTCCCCAAAGCCCCATAGCTAACACAGTAGCAGCAGAATTCCCCACATGGATAGAATCACCTGTGGGTAATTAATTCATTGCCTCCTGGGTTAAGAGTTCTTATCGAGTCTCCCCCCTCCAAATGTGGTGAGCACCATTTTTGCTCCCAGGGATCCTCTCTTTCCATGTTATTTCTTCCTGGTTTGTACAGAATTGTTGTATTCACCCAAAGACTCTATATTCCTATTATAAATATACATTCCAACCATACAACAATCCTATTTAATGAGTTTTGTCAATTTTTCATATTAATAAAGGGTTAATAGTATTTTACTAATACCCATTTGCCATATTGGTTATCAGTTAAGTGAAATTCCCTTAACAGGCAGTCTGACTCATGCTTTGTGAAAAAACAATGAGCAGCTGGGCGATGATTGTCACTGATGGCAGCACTACAGTGTTTCTGAGAAACTATGTTTGTGCGTATGATAGGGATGACTAAAGATGACTGGTACTTCCAAACCTGCCTCTCAAGTGATTCTAGCAGCAAATGCAACTCTCACAGATTTTCTAGGTTGTTCTCTGATGAAACACTTCTATTTCATATTTGATTTCTGAATCATGGATTACAACATGTAGCTCTTCTTCCAGGAGATGGTGATTTTGTTCATGCACTTCTGACAGGATCTGAGGCAGCTCTTCAGCAACTTTTGTGTTTTTACAAGAGACAATACATTGTTGCTCAACTTGTGGCATGCTGGAGGAAACATCATTTCATCTTCTTGAAGATGGCTCATTTTAAAACTTCAAAAGTTAGGAAGTTTACAGAAGAAACATTTCCATTAATGTTAACAATCTGGAGATAATGAGCAGGTATCACATTTATTCAGCACAATCTCTTGATCAGGAGCAGTGCAAGTTGCCAGAGGATCTTGCAGTAACAGACACTGAAAAACTGGTACAACAAATACAGAGTAACAAAAAAGAACATACTAGGTTTGGAAATTATGGCTGTCAGTAACTGTTTCTCTGTTAAGAAACAGCTAGCCATTAGCATACTAATCACTAAAGTAAATAATATCTCCTTCATTTTTTTTTATTTCACAAAACATCTGTTATAAGGGAATTAATTATCATTAGGAGCTTTAGACAGTAGGTGTTCATTTATTTTTACTTCTTTCAAATCATCATTTGATATAATATGAGATACTTGATGAAAAGAGATGTTTCTTCATAAGCCCAGCCACCCCTTGATCCTTTTATCACACTTTGTTTTATCAGCTTTCCAATAGGTAATTTCTTCCCATCACAAAAATATATGTATATATTTACTGGAAATGTTTACTGAGAGCTGGATTTTTTTTTTTAAGTGTGGAAAAAGTATTTTTTCTTCTACAATTGCAGAAGCTCAGTGAGTTGAGATGCAAATATATTCCATCATACAAAGAAGGTATGGTGAAATCGTTCACTAATGAAATAGCACATGTTAAACTTTATGATAACTTTCTTTCATAGGACTGAAACAGAAAAATTATACATTAATTTTCTTGCCAAGTTATTTCATTATGATCTGTGCAGAAAAGAAAATTTCTTTTTTTTTAAACTGCACAGAGGATCTTGATTTCTGTATTATATTCATTTTCCTTCAGTGGTACAGAAGATCTTGATTCCTATATTATACTCATTTTGCTTCAATGCAGATCTTGATGAAACTTTATGAGAAAATTGAAATTCAAGTCATATTTCCTTCCAACCATGCCCACCCATTTTATAGAAACTCTATTTAAAAGTTAAAAGGTTTAGTACCTGACCCAAAGCTTGATCCTCTGTAAGAAAGACATCATATTGAAAACCACAGTTATCCTGACTCATTTTCTATGACTCGTTTCCTTATTAACAGTAGAGTATTTCTTAGTGACCACTCAGTACACCAGACAAGCTATTACAGTCCTCTGGGCATGTTTGTTTTTTTTTTTTTTTCCCCAAGTAAATCTGAGGACCAGTTTTTTAAAGCATGCTAAGTACCTGAAATCTCAAAACTTGTTTAACCCTTTGTAAGTGACTATATTTTGTCTCTCTTGATGTGAATCAACAAAGATAAAATCACCTTTGCAGCTGCCCAGGGAGGGGATGGTAAAAATCCCTCTGGCAACAGAAATGTATAATGGGCAGAAGCCACTGAATGACAGCTCTCTGGAACGTGCATAGACAAGATCATCTCTACCCATCAGCTACCCCAGAAAGGGAGGGTGGTGAAAAGGACAATGGATTCAACACTTAGACACATACCTAAAAAAAACTGTGGCTGAAAAACTGTATAAAACACCCAAGCTATGCCTGCTTAGGAAAAGGAAAATTGAAAAGAATATATTGTACATTCTGGAAGCAGTCTGGGAACCCTCTCTTCACCATCACAGCAAAGCAGTGCCCTAAGTTCTGTCTGCTGTAACTCATGGAGAAAGGAAAGGACATCTTTACTGAAGAGACCACATGTTGTGGCTGCTCAGAGAAGGACTTGGACTTTGGGATCTCTCCCTCTCCTTCTCCAAGGCGGACAGCACAAGCCAACAAGGATGACATCTCCTCCAAGCCAAAGCCACAGCACCCGTCCTCCACAGACCTGAATGATTTTGGGGCTGGGGGGAGGGTGGCAATATAATTCTTTTCCCCCTCTCTCTCTCTTCTTCTGTTCTGTCCACTTTATTCTGTTAATTAACAGCCTCACTGCTGATATTTTGGCCTTGTTTTTGCCTTTAATTCCATAACACAGGAATGTTCAAAAAAACGCGAATCTTTTTCTTCTCCAGTCCAAGACACCCTGTAAGGTCTTAGTGATCCTAAGTTTTAGGTAATAAAATTCTCTAAGTGTTTGAGTGCAGTCATGCTGATGGACATGACAAGTAGATCTCCTGCACTAAGAACACAGATATCTGTGCCTTCCTGAAGTGCCCATGACAGTGGAATTCACTGCCTGCCTTCACATGGGCCTTGAAACCTACCTATTCCCATGTCCCATGAAAAAAGTTCTCCCAGAAGAAATGAAGTTTATGGACATTACTGTTAAACAAATATTTAATTCCACACTTTTACTCAGCATTATTTTTTTGGGCAACCCAAAAAATTGTACAGTGAGCTAGAAGAGCTCCTTCTGGCATGTAAATGTCCTTCCCAGCTCTTTTCACCAGTGACATCAACTGTGTGATAGGGTTCCCAAAGCACTAACATCACTTTGAACTTCTTCATGACCTTGGACTTTTTATTGTACTAATAAATTCACCTTTGTTTACCTTGTGTGAAACTGAAAAACATTCTTGATATAAAACAGAGTAGCCCATGGAGGTGTAGGGAAGGCTTCTGGGATATGGGGCTTACTGCCATAAGAGCTCATAGAAATTGTGACTAAAAGCATTAAAAAAAAAGGATTTGACATTCACATATAAATCAAGAGAATAAACAAATTCTCATACCTCAGAGCGTAAGCCAGTCATTTCCTTCTGTCAGAGGAAATTGCCTACCTAAGAACATCTACCAACAGCCAGGTCAGTGGTGTGCTTTGCATTCCTCTGGAGGATCTGTCACTTGTTAAGCTCATGCCACTGTGCCAGACATGGCAGTAACCTGATCCAGAGAGGCAATTTCTTCGTTTTCATGTTTCTTCTACTTAGACATTAATAATGTGTGGTGAATTCACTCTCTTGTTACATTTAAGTAAGTGTTCATTAAACTGTGTTACAGCACCCCTCCAACATTGCCTACATCTCCTTGTACCCAAATATATGTTTAGGCCCCTAGAGATGCTCAGCTGATTATGTGTTCTGTTGAGACACAACCTTTGTCCCCTTTTTCCTTCATGACAGTGTTTTAGCATTGCTGAGAAGCCAAGAACTCTAGTTTTTCAATCCTTCATTTACTTGTAGAAATTACATTACAGCACTTATAGCTCAGAGAGAGGGCCAACTGGCTTCAGAATCTCTGGCAGTGAGACCCTCTGCCTTCCAGAACAGTCCCACAGGCACCTCATAGACTCATTTTGTTGCACATCCAAGAAGAACATGAAATTTAGTAAGACTGCAAGTATAGCGTCAGTTTATTAGAGAAGTAATATTACTTCAGAAATTATAATGAACCAAATTCTCAGCTGCTGAAAATTTATATATATCTACCTACACATCTTAAAGCAGTGTTGGCTTTTACTTCTCTCTAATCCCTTTGAGTTTAAACAGTGAACTGTTGTTATTGAAGTCTATAATTTTTTTTATTATCTTTTATTTGTATTGCAAATAATAAAGCTTCGGTTAGAGATTAGAGTTGTAATGATATACACTGTGAACACATTCACACACATGAACACACACATGCACGCACACACAAAATATATGAGTACACCTATAGCAAAAATTCTCAAATACTTTACTTTCCAAATTAGTACCAAAAGAGACATCTGATAAACTGAATGCTCTTTGTGATATATTTGCAAACAAATTCCCTCAGCCATTTCTGGTAAAAGACATATAGACAATCAGATATAAACAACTATGTAATTTCCAAATCTTACACCTTGATGTCGATTATAGAGACGTGTTTTCTGTTTAGCCAGCAAACGCAGACTTTGAAAACTACTTCATGCAGAATGCCATTGTCAGGACACTGCCATAAAAATTCCGTTTGTTCCTATATTGGTTTCTATTTTTTGTATCTGTTAGTAGACTTAAATCCATTTGGTGGCCAGTCACTACTGGTGTCCCCCAGGGATCAGTGCTGGGCCCCATCCTATTCAATATCTTTACTGATGATCTGGACAAGGGAATTGAGTCCATAATCAGTAATTTTGCAGATGACATCAAGTTAGGAGCAGGTGCTGATCTGTTGGACTGTAGGAGGGCCCTGCAGAGGGACCTTAACAGGCTGGATGAGTGGGCAGAGGTCAATGGGATGAGATTTAACAAGGTTAAGTGCAGGATTCTACAATTTGGCCACAACAATCCCATGCAGCACTATAGACTGGGGACAGAGTGGCTGGAGAGCAGCCAGGTAAAAGGGGACCTGGGAATGTTGGTTGATAGGAGGCTGAACAGCAGTGTGCCCAGGTGGCCAGGAGAGACAACGAAGCTGGTGAGGGCCCTGGAACACAAGCCCTATGAGGAGAGGCCAAGGGAGATGGGGTTGTTTAGCCTGGAGAAGAGGAGGTGCAGGGGAGATCTTATTACTGTCTACAACTACCTGAAGGGAGGTTGTAGCCAGGTGGGGATTGGTCTCTTCTCCCAGGCAACCAGCAGCAGAATGAGGGGACACAGTCTCAAGTTCTGCCAGGGGAAGTATAGCCTTGATATTAGGAGGAAGTTCTTCACAGAGGGGGTGATTGCCCATTGGAATGGGCTGCCCAGGGAGGTGGTGAAGTTTCTGCCCCTGGAGATGTTCAAGAGAAGACTGGATGAGGCACTTAGTGCCATGGTCTAGTTGATTGGATAGAGCTGGGTGATAGGTTGGACTGGATGATCTTGGAGGACTCTTCCAACCTGGTTGATTCCACCATTCTTTTTTTTTTTTTTTTTTTTTATAATAGGTAAAAGTAAAAGTACTCTACTTTACAATGACATAGCTTAAAGATTTACTGGGTAAATATTAAATGTTTACACCCCTAAAAGAGCAACCAAAGAGCATGCTTTTTCAGCTTATAAGAGATGACACTGATATTCTCATATTAGACATTTAGAGTAACAAACTGCAAATAAAACTCTTTACAAAGCAGCTTTATTTACCTTAATCAGCTAGGAAGTTTTTACCTGTCCTGCAAAGAGTGAAATGGGAATATAAATCTAATTTTATAATAGTGTTGAGTGAAAAGGGATAAAAGCAAACCTTAGATGAGTTAAACAGTGAAAACAACCTGCAGAAATAATAAAGTGTTCATCTCAAATATAATACTGAATAAACTCATTCTCAGTAAACAATATTAACATTCCATACAACAATGATGGTCAGGTACTTGCAAAGTAAAAATTCTCTTCATGTGAATTGAAAGAGGTTGTCTTTAATATTTGACAGCCATATCAGTATGCTAATTATAGGTGGCATTTAGTTACCTAATTGTTAATGTGGTAAAGTTATTGAGATGCTCATGCAATCAACTTGTTCTTTACATGTCATTCCAGAAGGGTGAGGGTCTCGTTTTGACTCTCTTTTATTGTAGAGCCTCACATGTCTCAGACCTTGCTAGGCTGGTACCTGAATTCCACCCACAAGTAGATGTGGTATTAACCATTTTAATTTATGAGACTTTTTCATATTTTCGTTCTACTGTTAAGTATTTCTGTAGTTCCTGTGTCATTAAACAGTGACTAGTAAATAAATAGAAACAGTACACAGTTACACAGATAAATCCTGTCCATTGTGAGCAATCAAGTTGAACAGGGATGATATAGCTTCTCTGTATTTTACATCATGGTCAGAGATTCCATATACAAAAAGATGATAAATGGTATAAAATACTTTAACATCTCAGGGATTAAACTCCTGCAGATGCTCTACCACTGGGACTCTTTATTCTTTGAGAATTTCAAAGAAAAGCCTATCACACTTTTAAATCAAAAGGTGCTGAATCTGTGGTTTAGATATATTCTGGGAAGATTTGTGGAGGGAATAAAAAAGAAGCTACCATATGTGGAATTTGCTAACAGAATTAACTGGCTAGAGGCCAAAGGAACGCATCCACATTGGGTTTTTAACCACAAAGAAATTTTTGCAGTTGTTAGAATGCAGAGAAATCACCTACTGACAGCACTGTAATTTCTCTTTAATCATCAGAATTATTTTTTACAATTTGGTGAACAGTGAATTAAACACATGCCAGTTTTTTTGTTGAGGAGATTTTAGTCAATTGCACAACAGTGTTAAATTCTGGTACACATCCTTTCTAGAAACTAGAAAACTATAGAAGGACACAAATTTGTGGAGTAAGTTTTCAAATGGCCAAGAAGGGATGCTGGTGTTCCCAGGACAACCATTTCTGCTAAGGAACTCTATGGCTGTTTCAGAGGATCTGTTGATCTGTGTTAACTTGCTATTTGTTTCCTATTCTCATAAAGATGACTACAAAGTACGCTATCTTTTTAGTGCCAGGTAATCTGGGTAAATGGTATAGAGAGTAGACTTGTCTCCTTGATCTCCACCGGGTATGGTCTCAGCTGAGTATATTCAAATGTGTAAGGAAAAAAACAAAGAAGTAGTTCAAAAGAAGTAGTTCAAAAGAAATAGTTCAAAATTTCCAAGCCTTTACTTCTGACAGCACTGAAAAGAAATCTGTCTCCTTCTCTGGAGACTTTCAAAACCCACCTGGATGCATTCCTGTGTGGACTATCCTAAGTGATCCTGCTCTGGCATGGGGGTTGGTCCTGATGAGCTCTTGAGGTCCCTTCCAACCTCTGATATACCATGATACTGTGATAAAGTCACTAGATTTGAGTGACCTATATTGCATTGCAGCTGATGGGAGAAGCATAATTCTGGTAAATTTTTCCTCCCTAATCTTTACCTTTTTCTCTAAATTACAAGAATTACCAGTACAATACTGCATCAAACAAGGAAGCAATGACTACGTTTCTGTTTTCTCTGATGGAACTGTCCAGGGTCCAGTGATGGTGCTAATGGTCAGAGCTAACCCATGGTCAACACTGCTAGACCATCTTCTCTTCTAGATTCAACTTGTCAGTTTACTACCTCAAGATTTTATTGTTACTTATGAACAAACTATCAAATCAACAATTAATGACTAAAAAGTCACTGAAAGGAGATATAAATAAGGAGACAAATTCCCCTTATATGTGTTTTTTAAGATTCCAGAGATATATTTTGAATTTTCTGAGGACACACTATATAATTCAGATCCAAAAGCATATGTGACTAGATGAGACCTCCTCATGTGAACTGAGTTAAGTTTGAATCAAACTGAGATCCCTAGAATTAATATAGCACTGGAAAAAATCCCAAGTAGTGAGCTTTCGTTATACACATAGCAGCATAGCAAGGTGCCCAAAATCTTTGCCTCTCCTTTATTTTCTGGGTGGTAGAGAGCAACAAAATAATAAATAGTTGTTAGATGTTTATTTGCAAATTTAGATAACTACCAAGTAAATCACAGGATTTTTCCTTTTTTTTTTTTTTTAAGGTTGTCATGGATTGAATTGAACCTGCTGCTGTTAATTCATACCATGTTGCAGTCCTGACAGCTTCGAAAATTAAAGTGTTAACTTGAACGAAGTATTACAGGGGTTGAAGTTCAGATTGCAGCATGGTAGGCTTCCTGTTCTGGTTGCTGCTTCTGGGTTCTGATTTCTTGGGTACGGTGGTTTTTTCTTGCAGGGACGGCGGCGAGGCACGTGGAAATCAGGTAGCTGCTGGTTCTGGTTTTCTGTTTTATGCTGTTTTTTTCCTGTATTTCACTCTGCTGCTTCTGCAAATAGGCTAAGTTAAGGTAATCATGTACTGTATTATTAGATATTAGTCATGCATTGCGTTATAAATTAATAGATTAATCAGATTATTGGCTAACATAATTATGCATTGTACTCATGACATCTTCTGTCATATTAAACTCTTATCTCTTTATCTCAACCCTGAGTTCTGTGTGTTACTTTTTTCCCTCACTTTTGTGTTGGGGGAGCATGCAGGTTAGCCCTTCCACTAAACCGTTACAAATATTCAAGTACAGACATGACATTTTAGTCAGTGAAATACTTTCATGTTGTTGTATGTGAAGTTCTTAACAAGAAACAGCTCAGAATTTGAATATTCTATACTGTACCACATTATTCAAAATACTCGTTTAAAGAGCTGACAGTGTTATGTATATGGGTGTAAATTGCTAGAAATAGATGTTAGAGGTTTAAAGCAGGAGAAAACTGATAATTAGTCTATCTGTAGGAATGATGAAATACAGAATTAACCTAGCAGAAAAACAGATTAGAAGAAACTGTATAACATTGTCAAGTGTTCTGTTTTTTGTTATTGTTGTTTTTAATATATATTTATAGTGAAAAAGTTTTGCATTATAAATTCATAGAACCTTTATACTTAACATTTCATTTGCAACTTATTGAGAAATTTGAATCTAGACAGAAATGAAGAGTGAATATTTTTTAAAAAATTATTATATTAACCTGAAACACAGCCTCATTTTAACCAGGTATCTTAATTTGGTGTAGTAATTTTTCATCTATGATGAATGTGAGGAAAGGTTTATCAACTACTAGACTTATATTGTTTTAAACAACTTGAATATTTTTTCAAACACAGAAAAACCATCTATATTTTTCAAGGGAAATAGTACTCCATCTTTTCCACAAAGGAAAGTAAAAGGATTTATATACAGTTACACTTTTTCCCAACATTTTTGTACCAGCTACTGTGTTGTATGTCTACAATTTAAATAAAATTGTCTAGCTGATCTCAGAAGGAACAGATTAGTTGGAGTTGGCAATACAAATAATGCTTGATGCTTTAACTGAAATAAACTAGCCACTTCAATACCATAATATATTACAGTGTAATATATTTACAAAACACTATATAGAATTAAAGCATCATACTATCTACTGTATTATTGTCATGGGTTCAGCCTGTTGAATCAGCTAATGAGTGTTCAATACCATGCTGACGTCATGCCATCTTTGTAACAAAACTATCTGGAGAAAGGGACAATGGATGGGACTTGGATTTTAGGCTGTAACTTGTGAAACTTCCAGTTCTAGGTTTTTGCCAGGATTTCCTCTACTTATCCCATTAAGCTCTCGTTATCTTAACCCATCAGGCTTTTTATGTTACTTTCACTCCCAGTCTGTGGGGGTGTGGGGACTTGTTGATAGAGCAGGCTGTCTTAAACCAGGAAGATTATATATAGTAATACAATATTTTATTATAAATATATAATATTATGTTTCCTACTGAAAAATACTATCAAGTATCTGAGGAAGACTGGGGAACACATAACAACAAACTCCAGTAAGGCTGATTGCATCATCTACCTTGGACTACTTTCTGTTGGTCAGAGTTGATTTTATTGTATGTATCTCAGTTTATTTACAAGATAATTGAATCATAGAATCATGGAATCACAGACTAATAGGGGTTAGAAGGGAGCTGTGTAGATCATCATGTCCAGCTCCTTGCCAAAGCAGTATCTTCTAAGGCGAATCACACAGGAATACATCCAGATGGGTCTTCAAAGTTTCTAATGAAGGCTCCACAACCCTTCTGGCCTTACTTTGACCACTGATTGCCCCAGGAAACATCTTATCTCTGGGAATGGAACAGGAAACAATTGTCAATTAGAGGGATTCGGTGATAAAGTACATTTAATTCTTACTTGTATTAAGTTTTATTTATCCTCTTTGACTCACATTTTCTTCTCTTTCCTTCCTGAAAGTACATAGAGATGGTTTTGTAATAGGGCAGAAAATAAGAAATCATAATATACCTTTTCCAGTTTATATATAAGTCACTAAATCCTGACTGACAAAAAGAAAAAAAGATTGACTTTTGGCTACTAGTTCTCAGTATTTCCAAGGATCTCCTCTTCCAAGTTAGGCCAAACAACAAAATTTGGTTTGTGTATTTTGATTTTGGACAAATGTGGTTTGTGCATTTTCAAAATCTTAGCTGCAAAATAAATAGGAGTACTTTTAAATGCATTTGCTAGAGTGAGTTGAAGTCCTTGTTTAAAATGAATTTGGGATCTTTCTTTCTTTCTTTCTTTCTTTCTTTCTTTCTTTCTTTCTTTCTTTCTTTCTTTCTTTCTTTCTTTCTTTCTTTCTTTCTTTCTTTCTTTCTTTCTTTTTCTTTCTTTCTTCCTTTATTTCTTCCTTTCTTCCTTTCTTCCTTTCTTCCTTCCTTTCTTCCTTTATTTCTTCCTTTCTTCCTTTCTTCCTTTCTTCCTTCCTTTCTTTCTTTTTCTTTCTTTCTTTCTTTCTTTCTTTCTTTCTTTCTTTCTTTCTTTCTTTCTTTCTTTCTTTCTTTCTTTCTTTCTTTCTTTCTTTCTTTCTTTCTTTCTTTCTTTCTTTCTTTCTTTCTTTCTTTCTTTCTTTCTTTCTTTCTTTCTTCTTTCTTTCTTTCTTTTCTTTCTTTCTTTCTTTCTTTCTTTCTTTCTTTCTTTCTTTCTTTCTTTCTTTCTTTTCTTTCTTTCTTTCTTTCTTTCTTTCTTTCTTTCTTTCTTTCTTTCTTTCCTTTCTTTCTTTCTTTCTTTCTTTCTTTCTTTCTTTCTTTCTTTCTTTCTTTCTTTCTTTCTTTCTTTCTTTTCTTTCTTTCTTTCTTTCTTTCTTTCTTTCTTTCTTTCTTTTTCTTTCTTTCTTTCTTTCTTTCTTTCTTTCTTTCTTTCTTTCTTTCTTTCTTTCTTTCTTTCTTTCTTTCTTTCTTTCTTTCTTTCTTTCTTTCTTTCTTTCTTTCTTTCTTTCTTTCTTTCTTTTCACCAAAGATTGGGATGAACCTGGTGATAGATCTGAAGTATAGAGCCAAGGAACAGGGATATTGCTGCTGGCATGTGCCATTTGTTTACTATTCAGTTTAGCTTTATTATTAAGTTTAGCTGAAAAAGAGATTTTCAATATTAGTATCTTTCCTTGAGGTATAAAGTACCGTAATATTTTTTTTTTCTTCTGACCCGTGACAGCACAGCAGGGTATTTATTTGTCCAAACATATCTTCTCAGGTGCTTGCATTCTCTACCTGTACTCTGTCACAGGTTTTATTCTGAAGCCCACTAACCTTAGACTGCATATAGGATTACTTATTTGTAGCATCACATGACAAATCCATTCTTACCTGGCTAGACCAAAATCTCAACCATGGTTTTCAAGTCCTGCTTTGTTGTATAAACATTCTCATCAAACATAATGAAGGATTTGCTTTCAAATTCTTACAGTTTTTGCAAGAAGAACAAGAGAAAATTAGTAAAAGAGGAAATTTTTAAAGACAGCTATGCTCATGTAAGATTAAAGGACAAACCCTCATCAGGAAGCAGCCGTGTTCCAAAGCCTAGCTTTATTTTTAGATTAGTTTTCCTCCCCACAGGCAGCCCTGTGACCTCTGTTCTTACTTCGAAGGTCTGCTTTGGTGTAGTGAACAACACTTCTGATAACAGCAAAAAGATCCTGACTGCTGGCAAGTGAAGCAGTCAGCTGAACTGCTACCTTGATCATCTCCCTCGTGCCTTGTACTGTGACATGCTACTTTGGCTTTTGCTCTTGTAGATTTGAAAACTGGGAAACAGAACTAAGAAAAACACATTTTTGGTTTGAGAATACTAGCAGCACACACTGTTTTGCTAACAATAGAATTTCTATGAGCTATGCTGTCATAGTTTTACCATCTGTGTTCTACCTCAGACTACAATATGACAACACTGAAAGAAAAATTAATATTATAATCATGTCATGTCACAAAAATGTTTCTGTTAATATGATTCCGTTTATGCTCTGCAGTGACATTTGTTGGTACTACTTAATGAAATAACCATTTTGTGCTTTACATGTGGGCTTTTTCTTATCTAACCTAACATGATGTTTTTCAGATTTTCATTCTGTTTAAAAAATTATGAATCCCAACAGTACTAGAAAATTTAAAATTCCACATACTGAGCACTGCAGGGAAATAATGTATTTTTCAAAATCAAGCTCCCTTTTCTTTTGGGGGGTGGATGTTGAGGCAACGATTTATTTATTTATTTACTTACTTACTTACCTTAAAGGTTATCTAGTTCCAACCCCACTGCCATGGGCAGGGGTACCTCCTACTAGAATATGTTGCTCAAGGCTGCATTCAATCTGGCTTTGAACCCCTCCAGGACTGGAGCCTCCGCAACTTCTCTGGATAACCCGTTCCAGTGCCTCTCCACCCTCATAGGAAAAAAATCCTCCCTAATGTCTAACTTAAATAGAACTTTTTCCAGTTTGAAGATGTTACTCCTCCTCATCACTATATGCCTTTGCAAAAAGTCCCTCTTCGGTTATTCTGCAGGCCCCCTTCAAATATAACGGATTCAATAAAGTCTCCCAGTATCGTGCTCTTCCCTATGTTGAAGAACCCCAACTCTCTCAGCCTGAGGAGTGTGTTCTGAAGATGTTTTGCTGATTAATGATGTTTATAATGTTAATGGTGTGATTTTAAATATATCTAATTAATTTACATGGTCATTTTATGGATTCAAACTCCATTCATGGGGAGGAGTAATCCCTTGCATCCAAATTGCTGAAGCTTGTCCATCTGGAATGCAGTTTTGCAGAAAATTACCTGGATGTCTTGGTAGAAAATGAGTTGAACATGAGCCAACAATTGCTACAGGAAAGGCCAGAAGTATTCTGGCTGCATTAAGTAAAGCAGTGTCAGAACATTGAGGGAGGTGATCCTTACCCTCTCCTCAGCATGAGAGTTACTATGAGAGAACTAAAGAGATGATTATAGGACGGAATATTTCTCCCATGAGGAAAGACTGAAAGAACTGGGACTGTTATAGACAGTGGGCACACATACATATGCAAGTTCTGTGGGTGGCCCTGCAGCATTATGTTCTGTAGAAATAGCAGTAATCATGAACCCTCCGAGCTTCCCACTAGGATTAGAACTGGAGAGAAAAAACACTGCATGACCAGTGATATTTGGTCAGCTAGAATGGATCATGCTGGGGTTGGGAGACTTGTGCCCCAAAAATACATAATAGGATTTTTTTCCCAGAAATTCTGTCCAGGGACACTGAAATGCACACTGTTTGGAGGGACACAGCTCAGCAAGATGAAAATATGGCAGCCATTCTAGCTGACAGGAAAGGGGAATACTCACAAGGCCGGAGTGTTGGGAGCTGATTGTACAACAGACGCTTAATGAAAAAAAACAACCTCTATTGCAGCAACCTTATATGTAATTACAGTTATAGATTCTTCACTAGTTATGTGACTATGAGCATATCACTAGTGCAGAAATAAGGAAATTCTGAGATGATATTAAAAAGTGTGTGAAGAAATAAGGCGTATTTACTGCAAACGTATTTATTTTTAAGAATATTGCAGTATACTACAGAACTCTAAGGTGAATTTGGTAGTGGAGAAATTACTATTAATCACCAGTAAGTGCCACAGTGGCCAAGAAAGTACTGCACAACAGCATCATCTATAATGTAGTATTCATTGTCTGACTCATTTAAAACAGATTTCAGTTCTCAAATGTAGTACTTAATCATTTTAGAGTATTGAGTAGCAAGCATTTACTAATAGTTTCCCAATTAGATTCCAACTAAATACATTTACTTATAATCATAAAATAAGACTGTCAAGGCCATCCAGACACTCAAAGATCTTACTGTTTCAGGGGACTGTTAACCACTGATACTATTTTGCAGAGACAAGGTACATATTAGGTATTTCATTCTGTGCTTAAATTACAGGTTTAAATACTTAATTGAGACAAACAGACAGTTAGATATCAGCTTGAATCTAAAATTGCTGTTAGTTCATTTTTTACAAGAAAACAAAAATGAAAAGGATGTTCTTGATAACATGATCCCAAATAAACCCTTCACATGACTTGAAAATAGCTGTACAAGAGCATTATAAAAGCAAATTTTGGGGATTTTTACAAAAAGTTTTATTAAGAAAAAAAAATCCTGTTTTTATATTCTTTTATGTGAATTTTGTCCTTTTATTCTCATTATGTTTTCTGGGAATGAATCATAAACCCATCACAGTACATTTTGTAAAAATAAATTAGTTTTATCAGTGTGTAATCAGACATTCACATAATATGAACATGAATATCAGGGATAAAATCATAGCAACACAACCTCAGCAATTCAAATATGACAGTAAACAATCAATTTCAATATTAATTTAAGGGGAAAGTATGAATAAAATCTTGTGCATTTTGCAGTAATAACATAGGATTAGTTTTCAGAACAAGCTGGGAGAAGCCACAGACAGAATAGCTAAATAGTCAAATCACTCTCGGTGTATAAGGGAGGAGCGCACTAGGTGAAGCACACACAATTCAGCCAGAAGCCAGATTGGATGGTGGAAGATTCTGGGTGGTAAGCAGGTGTGTTGTGTGTCACTTGTTTCATGTAAAATAATGTAGATGTATATGTATATGTGCATGTGTATGTGCATGTGTATGTACATATATGTGTATAATAATAGTCTGATTGCTACTATTACTGTTTCTTCTCTCCTTTTGGTGTTGTGTTAAACTGTCCTTTCTTCATCCAGTAAGGTTTTACTTTTCCTCCCCATCCCAGTGAGAGGGCATGGATTAGCAGTCATGTGGTATTTAGTTCCTAGCTGTGCCCAAACCACAACACAAAGTAACCACTAACAGATGTGTTGATCCTATAGCTTAAATTATTTTGTAGGTAAAAGTTTTGAAATTCCAATGCGAGGAGACCATGACTGAGTGGTCATGGCTATTTCTACTTTCACTAAATACAGTGGGAAATAACAGTTACACCATATAAGGATTGTTTATTAGTATTTTCAAACAGAGAAAAAGAGGATACGTCTTGTGTCTGCAATTACTCAAAAATTTTGAATGTTTGCTTGTTAGGAGAGTCTATAGTTTTATAAATGAAAAAGAAATAATTTGTTTACAAGTATTTTTTTACAATTTGTTACAATACATGGTTAACCTAAGTGTAACAAGACCCTCATTGTTTACTTGGGGTGTGGAGGCACAAAAAACCAGGCCAAACCAAACCAAACCGAACCAAACCAAACCAAACCAAACCAAAAAAAAAAAAAAAAAACCCAAACTGCAAACCATTACAGATTTACTTTTAGATTTGCTACTGCATAGAGAACATTCATGTAAACATGAGGAAAAAGTTTTTCACTCTGAGGGTGTCGGAAAACTGCCCGGGGGTTGTGGAGTCTCCCTCTCTGGAGATATTCAAAACCCAACTGGATGCGTTCATGTGTGACCTGGTATAGGTGGCCCAGCTCTGGCAGGCAGGTTGGACTAGATCTTTTGAGGTCCCCTGGCATTCTGTTATTCTGTGATTTAACAAACACATAATATTATTTCATTAGGAATATTTTTACGTGCAATAGATTTAAAGGTATTAGAATATAATACGTTTTTTAACTTGTCATCTAAAAACCAAAATGTGGTTAGCCTAGCAGTTGCTGGTGATCAGAAGAGTAACTGTGGTAACTAAAATTAGGAGGAAATTGGTTTAATGAAGCAACTGAGGCTTCTAAGGAAGAATGAATAATTACACTTAAAATATATGGAATTACAAACCCTAAAGCTTGGAAAAGTCCTCCAAGATCAAGACCTAACACAACCAAGTGTGGGAACCCAAGGGAGTAGCTAGCGGGATGTTTAGCTGGCCTTCATGTCTATGTAGGAGCCCTGGAGGTTGATAAGTGATGAGACATTTTTTTGTACCTTGAATTGTGTGAGAAAGGATGGAAGTAAAGATGATGAAATGCTGTATCTTTGAAGTGGAAAGACAATTGGGGAAAAAGATACCTGTTAAAATAAGATAAAGCAGTGGGCTTATTCATGGCAGGCTGTGGGAAAGTGAATTGTATCACGTATGAACACCTCAATAAATAGCCACTGGCTCAGCAGATCGGGGCCATTTTTGGCCCACCTTTGGCCATGGTCACCTCCTCTCAGCTGGTCTATCAGTTTGCTCACAGTGGTGGGATTGGATGGATCAGGCCCACTGCACTTTTCTCAGTTCTCATGAACAACTCTGCAGCCAAGTCCACAGATAGATAAACCAGACACCATTCCAACAACTCTCTGGGCAGGCTGTTCCAATGCTTAATCACTCTTATGGTGAAGCTCTTCCTAACATCCAAACTAAACCTCCCCTGAAGCAACTTGAGACCATTTCCTTTCATCCTATCACTTGCGAAAACAGATCAGCGCACACCTTACTGAAACATCTTTTCAGGTAATTGTAGAGAGCAAGGTGTCCCCTCAGATTCCATTTCTCCAGAATGAACAACCTCAGTTCCCTCAGCCACCTCTCATAAGACACATGATTCCAGATCTTTCTCCAGCCTCATTGCCCTTCTCTGGACAAGTTCCAGCCTCACAGTGACCTTGTAGTGAGGGCCCTAAAACTGAACACAGTATTCAAGGTGCAGCTTCACAAGTGCGAAGTACCCAATCACTTCCCTAGTCCTGCTGGACACACTCTTTCACATACAGGCCAGGATGATGTCCTTCTTGGCCACCTGAACACATTGTTGCTTCATGTTCAATTAACTGTCAATCAACACCTCCAGGTCCTTTTGTGACAGGCAATTTTCCAGCCTTTCCTCCTGAATCCTGTAGTGTTGCATGAGGTTGTTGTGACCCAGATGCAGGAAACAGCACTTGGCTTTCTTGAACCTCATACTATTGTCCTACGCCCATTGATCTGGTCTGTCCAGATCCCTCTGTAGAGCCTTACATGGATCAACACTCCCACACAACTTGGTGTTGACTACAAATTTACAGAGGGTTCACTCAGTTCTTTCATCCAGATTATCACTAAAGATATTAAAGAGAACTAGTCCCAATACTGGGCCACTCATGAACAGTTGTCAATTTGATTTAATCACCACTCTTTGGGCCTGGTCACTCAGCCAGTTTTTTACCCAGTAAAGAGTACACCTGTCCACAACTTGAGAAGCCAGTTTCTCCGTGAGAGTGCTGTGGGAAACAGTGTTGAATGTTTACTAAAATCCAAGTAAACATAAACCACAGCCTGTTACTCATCCACTAGATAGGTCACCCTGTCATAAAAGGAGATGAGGTTCATCAAACAGAACCTGCCTTTCATGAATCCCTGCTGTCTGCACCTGATTCAACGGCTGCCCTGCACATTCTTTGTGATTGCACTCAAGACAATCTACTCCATAACCTTCTCTGCATCAAGGATTAGGCTGACAGGCCTGTAGTTTCCTGAATCCTGTTTTTTTTTTGTGTCTGCCTGTCACATTTGCTAACTTCTGTTCAACTGGAGCCTCCTTGCTTAGCCAGGACTGCTGATATATGACAGTGTCTTGGCAAGATTTTCTGACAGCTCGTTCAGTAACCTTGGGTCAGTCTTATCTGATCCCATATCAGCTTTTTGAGTATCCAGGTAGAGTAGCAGCTATTTGTTTGCTCTTTCATTATAGAGGCTTTATTCTGCTCCTTGTCTCTGTCTTCAAGCTCAGAGGAATGAATAACAGGAGGATAACAAGTCTGACTATTAACAGCTGGCAAAGAACATTAAGTACCTCGGCTTTTTCCTCATACTTTCAGGCATTGTTTCCCACCACATCCAATAAAGGATGAAAATTCTCTTTGACCCTCTTTTTTTCTGCTGAAGTATTTGTGAAAATGTTTTGTTACCTTTTATGGCAGTGGACAGGTTAAGTTCTAGGTGGGTTTTTGCCTTTCTTATCTTCTCCCTGCATAACCTAACAACATCCTTACAGTCTGCCTCTTCTTTCAGTGATGACAACATCTCTTTTTTCCTGAGTTCCAATGGAAGCTCTGGTCAACCAGGCCTATCTTCTTTCCCTTCCACTTGTCTTTCAGCACATGGGACAGCCTTCTCCTGTGCCTTTAAGAGTTCTCTCTTGAAGCACATCCAGCCTTCTCAGACTGTGTTCTCCTTCACAACTGCCTCCCAAGGAAATCTCTCAACCAGCCTCCTAAACAAGCCAAAGTCTACCCTCTGGAAGGTAGTGGCTTTGCTGATTCCCCTCTTTACTTCTCCAAGAACCAAAAATTCTGGCGTTTCATGGCTGCTGTTCCCAAGATGACCTCCAAGTATTGCATCACCCACCAGTCCTTCTGTGTTTGTGTGGCAGTTTTGGCTGGGTGCCCCCTGCCACTGCTGCATGAGATACACCTCTGGTGTCCCAGGTACCCACCCACTAGGGGTGGACACAGGAAATGACATATTTCTACCCATAAATCCTGTGCCCTATAAAGCCATCGGCAGAGTCATTCTCATCCTCTTTCTTCCCTCTCCACTCCCATGGGAGATGTCCTCTCTTATCGGGTAATGCCGGGGGAGTATCTCAGGCCTCTTAGGCCTGACTAGGCCTAACACCAGGAGGAGAATGGAGAGGGGGGGCAGTCTCAGACCTGGCCAGCCTGAGACTTGCCTAGCAGCGGGAGGTGGGGGGGGAAGGAAGAGCCCTGAGGGATTGGGTAGACCCTCAGGCGGGAGGAAGGGAGGATTGGGAAGCTTTTTGGGAATTCTGTGAGGGGGTTCTGTATGCCTTAGGATGTTCTTTTCCACTATGCTTTGTAGTTTGTATTTTTTCTGTAGCTTCACCAATTTGCTTATCCATTTAAACTTTTCCATCACTCTCCAATCTGTTTGCGTGTGTCATTCTTTTATCCCTTTCGGGGCAAGAGATGTTCTGGCTGGCCTCAAACCAGCACAGTTTGTAAAGAGCAGGTCCAGCAGGGCATATTTCCTGGTAGACTCACTTACCAACTGTGTCAGAAATTTATTTTCCACACACTCCAGCAACTTTCTGGACTGTGTCCTCTCTGATGTGTCATATTTCCAGCAAACATCTGATAAGCTGAAGATCCAGAAGAACAAAGACTCGACATCATGAAACTTTCAACAACTGGTGTAAAATGCTTTCTCTGCCTCTTCATTCTGGTTAGGTGGTCTATAAGAGACTGTGGTGAGGGCACCATATGCCCAGAATTATGCCCCCAGATACCAGTAAACTTGTCCCAGCATCTTTTGATAAATCCCCCCTTCCACCCTCCTTTCAAGAGAGGAGGACAAAGGCCCAGGTGCCAACCTGTCTCCTAAGGGGTAAACAACTCCATGCACCCATCACATGGCATGCTCATGCTCTTAACATCTAAGGGCATAATTCTAGCTTCACCATTTCTATGGGCTGAAGCAGGTTGTTGACAAGTGTGCCCATTGGCCAGATCCAGCCTCAAGAAATCTATAAGTATTCTCCACTTGTTTACCAACTTGCTCTCTCCTTTTGCTTTCTCTTGCTGCGTAAGCTTGTGCTGCGTAAGCTGTAAGCCTTCTCACTCCCACATGCAAGTGTACTAGAAGCCTCTGCCATACAGAAAGAAGTCAACCCACCGAGCTGCTCGAGGAACCAGCACAGGATGATCCCTTTGCTGAGCTACAGAGAAAGCCAGCATCGTAAGCCCAGTCAAGAGGACTGAGGAGAACACCCCAACAGGGTAAGCTTTAGCCCAGAATGGGAAGGACTAGCCCAAACCTGGCAGTCCAGAAAAACTGCAATCATAAGCAGCCATAAGCAGAAATGCAACTTGCGTGACCACCGCTGTTTGCAGGAAAGAAAAGGAGCTGCCCACCATTGTTGCTCTGCAGCCCTGTGCCGTCAGGGTAATGCAACCCGGGATTTCCCAAGAGAAAGAGAAAGATATCCTCTCCATTGAGATCAAGACTGCATTGTCACCTTAATGGAAGCAGTTGCTGAGAGATTCGGCATTGTCAGCTCACTTCGAGTCAAGGGGGAAGCGCTGCTTCACCGCACCTTTCCCCTGAAACCCGTCTCCTGGATTGGAGACAGCCAACCACGCCTACTGGGAACCATCATGTTGATTGCGAGGGCTGACCCTGGAAGAATCCAGCCTCGACGTGTAGAACCACTTCCCGGAACTCACCTCGACTTAAAAGCCCAAAATTCCAGCAATGGCACCAAGTCTTGTGCTAAACCATGCTCCTCAGCACCACATCTGTTCATCTTTTAAACACCTCCAAAAATGGGGATTTAACCACCTCCCTTTGGAGCCTGTTCTTGTGTTTAATAACCCTTTCAGTGAAGAAGTTCCTCTTAGCCATTTCCTCTCATCCTCTCAAATTTGTTGCATTTGTCTCAGGGATAGTAGGGAGTGGTTCCACCTGTCTATCTCCCTCTCACAGTCTCTGATAATCCTCTTTCAGCTCTGCGACCAGGCTGAACAGATCCTCTACCTGGTCGTAACTCACACATGTTATTTCTGCTGCTCTCTGATACCAGCAACAGGCTCTGTTACTCACTGTGGGTGGAGACCTGGATGGTTGCCTGTTTATGGGACTTCAGTCTGGGTTACGACATCCCTTTCGGATGACTTTGAGCCAAGTGGAAACCATAGCTATATCATTTCTTGGAGAGTGATGTCTACTAAGCTGAACATAACCCTTAAGTTTGCCAGGAGACTAAGCCCTTCCTACATGCTCTGATGTATCACACCGTTTGCCCACTCTGTTCATGAACTCCTTGTGTGGTCCCCTCCTCTTCTAGCCCTTCCTTCTCTGAGTCAGAGATGCTTCTCATCAGGACATCAACACATCCTGGTCTAGGAGAAGGCTGGGACACATTATTTTGCCTTCTCTTTTGCCTTTGTTTTTTCTGCTTTCAGAAAGATCCTCCCAGCACAATCCTCTGCTCCCAGCATAATCTTCTGCTCCAGAACTTGCTTGTCAGAGCCATTTGCCTTGTGAACTTTCACTTAAAATTACATTTAAAACATACACATGTAATGTTTCCATTAATGTAACCAATTAACAGGAGACATTTTGTAAGAATACAGATTTGTTCATAGAATTGATGTTTTGTACTGAAATTTCTTTTATTTATGACTGAAAGAAGGACCATCTCCAGAAACAAATGTATTAAAACTTTTTTTCTAAGCAAAAAATAATTCTAATTTCTATAATGATGCTGTCCATTTATATAATGGCTTCCACCTCCAAAGACTTCACAAATTTTAATAAAGCAAGTTATCAAAACTTCAATATTTTATTCCTGTTGTACAAACAAGGTATAAAGGTTAACGGCTTTTTTCAAGGCCATACACATAGGGATGAGATAGAGATTCTTCGGCTCCTCAGAGCTTAATCCACATACTTCTATTAGTGGAAAGTGTACTGAAACTCTGTTAATTACCAAAATAATTTCTACACAGACATCCATCACTCAGTTTATATCATGAAATTACAGATGCTTTTACAAACTTGACTTTTTTAATTCAGAAGATTTTATGATAGCTGTTTTCAGTTGTGATAACTTTGGCATTATGAATTGTTTGCAATGCACTTCGGCTTTTCAAAACAAAAAAAAAAAAAATCATCAGTTCATAGACCACAGAAAAATTGCCCTGGATTTGACTATATTGTTTTTAAAAAAACTATAATATACAAATGTTCCTAGGTCAGACTGCAAAGTAATACACCTAGGAAAGTCTCCAGAGAAGGAGACTCCACAACTTCTCTCAGAAGCTTCTCCATGGAGCTGGTCAACCCCTAACATGTACTGGTACAATTAACCTGTACTTTGAAGTTGGTCAAATGACTTCTTAAGCCCTGGATTTAACTACAGGGGAAGAAAAAAAGGGAAAAAAAAAGAAGTACTACAGTGCTGCCTGTATTAGAGATGTTAAAATCTTTTCTTTTACCATCAGCAATCTGATTGTATACATCTTACTGTTCTGCAAGATACTGCAAGCTCTAATCCTTTTATTTCCTTGAAAACACCCTGTGAAATACTAACTATTTTGTGACATGGACTAGACACTTTCCCAGCATTAGGGAGGGTGATGTTTCTGAACTCTGGATTGGTTTTCGGTGTTTGGTGTAGTTCAAAGGAAATGGTAAAATCTAAAGAATCTAAAAAATCTTAATTCTGGCTACATACCTCATTTATGTATACCCCTGTGTGTCTGTGTGTGTGTATGCATTCATTTGTGTAGAGAAATTGCCAGAAGATAAAAGGCCATGAGCTGCACAATCCAAGCTATACTGTAATAAATAAAAATGAAATTATTTGTTAATCATATGTGAGGACCCTGACTGTTCTCTGCTTACCCTTTCCTAGATAATCTGTTCAAGCCAAAATGTGAAATAGCCCCCTTATCACCTTTCCAAATACCAGAGGGCTTCTCCCCACACTGGTAAATACCTGTGGGGCCAGTGACAATAGGTGACTATTGCTGTCATCAGGGCAGGGGAAGAACATTTCACACCTTGTCTCCTCTATTCAGACCGCTGATGATGAGACAATGCCCAGGCCAGGGCAGAGCTGTGGGGGAGCTGTAGACCTGGCTCACATCAGGAGAAACTGAAGGCCCTGGGAGGTTGATATGGGCTGTGAATACAGCTAGGGAGCCTCCAGATTGGGCAGATTGGCTTTGTAAATTCTGTTAATGCTCTGACAAAGAGTTCCTCATCCAAACTGCTAAATCCTGCAGCCAGTGTTAAAGGAGCAGGAAATCTGGGGCAATGAGTGTTTAACTGTGGGGTTCAGACATCAGGTCTCTGAATTTGGGTTGTTCGGCAATTCAACTAGTTCCTGTATCAGACAGACAAAAAGCTCAAGTTCAAATCACAGCAATAACAAAAGCAGCTAAGCTGGGATGTCTAAAAAGCCACTGAAATATGAAAAACATGATTTAAGGAGTGGATACTAAATATGTAGCTGTCACATAATGTCTATCATATACATTGCTTCCCTCCTCATGGCAAGGAGAAGAGTTTCACTGGCCTGGACAAATTTGCTGTGCCGTAGCTAGTGGAGAGTTTCAAATTCCTTGACTTTAAAATGCAATGAACCACCTACTCTATCACAACAATAATTGTTTTCTACATATTTCTTACCCATAAAATACGTATCTAATCCAAACTCTTTGTAATAAATAGAAATGGAATTATCTGTTAATCATATGATGATAAGTTTAAATGATGTTAGATTAATAATTATCTTTTATAATAGCTTAATACTGGAATGTAGGTTGCTTTGCTTATTTGCCAAGACCTTGTAACTAAACTACAACAGACAGCCTTGTGTATCATAGGCAGCTTTGTGTATCTGTCAAAGTCCTGTATTCTAACATTCCTAAGCCGGATCCACGACTCCTTGCTGGATATCTATGCATATGCAGAATGATAAACTGGCTCCGAGTATGCATGTGATGGTTTGAAACTGCCTTTTTAATTTTTCCTTGCAAAGTTCAAAACAGAGAAAGTGAAAGAATGTAAATAAGTCACTATTGGGTGTAAGAAAGCAAAATAATGATTGTTCTAAACACTTCCATTGGATAGATAGAAATGTTTAAGAACTACTACCCAAAACAAAGTGGGCACTCTGCACATTCTGCGTTCTGCAGTGGGGGCAGTTGCTGGGCTGTCTGGCTGCTGTTTCTTCTTCTCTTCTGGCTGAAGATAACACGTACTGACCTTGGCAGCTAAGTTAACAACTTTCTGCTCTAACTAACTCTGCTTTCTGTCCAAGGGGGGTCTGGGGGTGAAGCTCCTGGGAGAGAGAGAGGCCCCTTTGGGAGGGTCCCCGTGGGGGGAAGCAAAGGGAGATCGGTTGTGCTTTTTCTGTTGATTGTATATATTTGTAAGTGTTGTGAATTTTGTATATTTGTATATATTCATTGCATTTCATCGTAGATTTTAGACTCTGCTTGTAAATACAGCCTTCATTTGCTTCCAGACTGAGCTAGCCTGGTTATTGTCGGTGGGGGGGGCGGGAATTTCAGCTCACACTGACACACTTTTTATTTTTGGCGCTCCAACTCGGGGCTCAATTGCTTGTATGATTTATTCCTGCTCAGATTAGGAAGCAAAATGAAGCTGTTTTGGATCCTGAGTAACTTTATTTCCTCTGTTATCAGTGTGATTGTCTACAGATGGGCTGTTTCCTGCATGATAGACAAGATTGTGAGATATGTGGCATATAAGTCGTTTCTTTGGGTTAAGAACAAGTTACTGAATGCTGTTGAATTCTGTTGTGGGCTTATTGGGCTTAGAAGATATGGTAACTCAACTATGAATCTGCTAGCAGACACATTTGAGTTTGTTACTCCTCTTACAACTAAAGAGGGTCTTTGGAACCAGTGGTACCCTAGATATCTTGTGCTAGCCTTAATTTTGTTGTTTCTTGGAATAATCATATGGCTGCTGATAGCACTGTATCAAGAAAGACGTAAGGCTACTTGCTCTTCCAACCTGCTTAGATGTAAGAGGAAACATAGAAAAGCTCAGAGAGGTTCGGAATTGGTTTCTGATTCTGATTACGGTGACCAGGAAATCACAGTTCAGGTTTGTGAGAAAGCTGCCGATAGTTTTCACTCAGAGCCAGCAGCAGTAGCTGTGGGATCTTTGCCAGAATCTGAGATAACAGACTTGGGTACACAGGCAGACATAGTTACACAGACAGACTCGGAGACATATACTCGATTACACAGGCAGAGAGGGGTACACAGGCAGACATGGCAACACAAACAGACACAGTTGCACAGAGAGAAATGGTTGTGCAGACAGACATAGTTACACAGAGAGAAATGGTTGTGCAGACAGACATAGTTACACGGATAGAAATGGTTGCGCAGACAGACATAGCTGTGCAGGCAGACGCCATTAACGAGGCACAGTCTCCTCCTCCTCCCTCTGCTGCCCAGACGGATGCAGCAGTGGCTGCAGAATCTCAAAGCACACCTCCTGCCAAACCTGCACAGACTCAATCCGCTCCTGCTAACCCTGCACAAACTTCCTCTAGTCCTTCCAACTCTGCTGTGAATGTGAAAGCCAATCCAGTAAATTTGGTGGCCACTGTAAGCAGAAAGCGTAAAGGAGCTACAGGAGGAGATGCAGATGCTGCAGGAGATGGTGCAGATGGAGATGACGGTCCTTCTACTCAGGGTCCCTCTCTTAAGAAAGATCCTTCTGGTGAGGAAGAGAAGGTTAGCCTAAAAACTGTGGCAGACCTCTTGAGACCCCACATGGATGATGGAGATGTAGACCCTGCTAAATTAGCAACCGCAGGTGGTGCCTCTGAACTCAAGGAAATTCAACGGAGGATTAAAATAGGATTATGGGGACAGCGACCTCAGGATGATGATGATGATGATGATGATGAGGATGACATACAGTCAGCTAATGTACCCAGACAGGAAATTAGACATGTGAGGAAAGATTACATCAGAGGAGATAATGAGCCAGTCCTGTCTTGGCTAGCCAGGTGTTTTGATATGGGAACCCCAGCATTGGTGGTAGGTGACAAGTCGGCCTCTCAGTTGGGGATGCTCTCAAAGGATACCAGCATAGACAGGCGCTAGGCAAGTGCATTGGTAAAGTTTCTCTGTGGGCACGCCTCTTATTGGCAGTCTCGTTGAGGTACCCCAGCAGAGATGATTTACCATGGAACCCTAAGCCTACCCTGGATCACAATAGATGAGGGAATCAAGCATCTGAGAGAATTTGCTGTGAGAGAAATAATATGTGGAGATCATAAGACTCTGAATCCTGATGAAATTCCTGTTGGAACAGGCCTTGCCAAAAAGCTCATTAAGCTTGCTCCTCCTAGTTATGCTACTATTCTGGCAAGCAGGATTGTGGCAAGAAATTATGGTGGAGCACCTCCTACTGTTGGCCATTTCACGGACCAAATGAGGCAATTGGAGGATAGTCTTGCACGTACTTCTTTGGTTTCAGCCATTGAAACCTTGTCTGGAGAAATAAAGGATTGCATGAAAGAGCTGAAGGAGGAACTTAAAACCTTCATATCCAACTTGATGAAGGGGGATGATTCTGATTCCTCTTCCTCCAGATGGATACAAGTTTCAGCTGTTAGAAACAGACATGCTCCAAGAAGGCCATTCCAGAATAGGTCAAACCAAAACAGACAGCAGAAGCAATCACGTGGCAGTATCTGGATAACTCTGCGTGATCAGTTTGGTGAGAACATGAACAGATGGGATGGTCAACCAACTTCTGATCTTTTCAAGAGGTTATGGGAGCTGCAGGGGGGCAGATCCCGAGGTAGCAATACCAGGAGGGTAGCTGTCGCTTCCTCAGTTTCCCAGAACAACTCTGATAGCTCCAACAGTGATCCTAATTCTGGTGCTGGACGTTGTGCCAGCTGTACATGTGGAGGTAATCCCCACCATTAGGGGTGCCCTGCCTTCCGCCAGGGGGAGGTAAGGGATAATGGAGATAACAGAATCTATTGGGATGTGTACATCCAGTGGCCTGGCACTTCAAAATTTCAGAAATACAGGGCCTTGGTTGACACAGGAGCTCAATGCACCATAATACCATCAAATTATCAAGGGGGAGAATCTATAACTATTCAGGGAGTCACTGGTGGATCTCAAGAGTTGTTTAAGATAGAGGTTAACATAAGCTTAACTGGGAAACAGTGGAAGAAACATACTATTGTAACAGGTCCTAATGCACCTTGTATTTTGGGAATTGATTTTCTGAGAGAAGGCCGTTTTAAAGACCCTAAGGGTTACAAATGGGCTTTTGGAATAGCAACTGCAGAGATTGATGGAGGAAAATTGAAGTTGTCCATTAGATCTGAGCTTTCAGATGAATCTGCAGTTGTGGGACAACATGAGATAGAGGATGTAAAGCTGCCGGTTGCTTCTCAAACTGTGCATCACAGACAATACAGAACCAACCGTGACTCTTTGGTGCCCGTTCAAAACTTGATTCATCAGGTGGAAAGTCAGAGAGTCATCAGCAAAACTCATTCACCTTTCAACAGTCCAATCTGGCCTGTGACAAAGTAGAATGGAGAGTGGCGTCTGACAGTTGATTTCCGTGCCTTGAATGAAGTAACTCCACCCATGAGTGCAGCTGTACCAGACATGATGGAACTCCAATATGAGCTGGAATCCAAGCAGGCCAAATGGTATGCTACCATAGACATTGCTAATGCTTTCTTCTCTATTCCCATAGCAGAGGAATGCAGGCCTCAGTTTGCTTTCACCTGGAGAGGCATTCAGTACACATTCAATCGTTTGCCCCAGGGGTGGATTCACAGTTCAACCGTCTGCCATGCAGTGATCCATGACGCTTTGGAGAAAGGTGGAGCTCCAGAACACATTCAGTTCATCAATGACATCATCGTCTGGGGTGAGACTGCTGAAGAAGTCTTCGAGAAAGGTAACAAAATCATTGACATTCTCTTGCAAGCTGGTTTCGCTGTCAAGCGAGACAAGGTGAAAGGACCTGCCAGAGAAATCCAGTTTCTGGGAGTGCGGTGGCAAGATGGTCGCCGTCACATCCCAATGGATGTGATAAACAGAGTCTCCACCATGGCAAATCCCATCAACAAGAAAGAAACTCTGCGTTTCTTAGGCATAGTGGGATTTTGGAGACTGCACATTCCTGGATACAGTCAGATTGTGAAACCTCTCTATGATGTGACTCGAAAGAGAAACTGTTTCCACAGGGTCCTGAGCAACAAGCAGCCTTTGACCAGATCAAGCGAGAGGTAGTCCAAGCGATGCGTCTGGGACCTGTCCGAAGTTGTCCACACATTAAGAACATTCTGTACATGGCTGCGAGTGACAATGGTCCAATCTGGTGCTTATGGCAAAGATCTCCAGGGGAGACACGAGGATGTCCTCTTGGTTTCTGGGGTCGTAGCTACAGAGGCTCAGAGGCAAACTACACTCCAACAGAGAAAGAGATTTTAGCTGCTTATGAAGGAGTGGAAGCTGCTTCTGAAGTGATTGGAACTTAGACACAACTTCTTCTAGCTCCTAGATTGCCAGTTCTGAATTGGATGTTCAAAGGCAAAGGTTCTTCACCACATCATGCAACAGATGCTACCTGGTCTAAGTGGATGGCTCTGATAACACAGAGAGCTCGAATGGGAAATCTCGAAAGGCCTGGTTTGGTGGAGGTGATCACAAACTGGCCAGAAGGAACAAGCTGTGCAAAACCTCCAGAGGAGAGAGTAACTCGTGCTGAGGAAGCTCCTCCTTACAGTGATCTGTCTGATGATGAAAAGAGATATGCTTTGTTCACAGATGGTTCCTGTCGTCTTTTTGGAAACAAGCAAAAGTGGAAATCTGCAGTGTGGAGCCCAAACTGCAGAGTTGCAGAAGCGACAGATGGAGGAGAATCCATTCAATTTGCAGAGGTAAAAGCTGTCCAGCTAGCTCTTAACGTAGCTGAACGTGAGAGATGGCCAAAGCTTTATCTCTACACCAACTCGTGGATGGTAGCCAATGCCTTGTGGGGTTGGCTGAAAGACTGGAAGAAGAATGGATGGCAGAGAAAAGGAAAGCCTATCTGGGCTGCAGATCTGTGGCAAGACATTGCTGCTCGCATTGAGAGAATCCCAGTGAAAGTGAGACACATCGATGCTCACATTCCTAAGAGCAAAGCTACAGAGGAGCAACGACACAACCATCAGGCAGATCTAGCTGCAAGAGTTTCCCAGGTGGACACAAACTCTGATCCTGATCCTGATCTTGACTGGAAACACCGAGGTGAGCTTTTCTTAGCTTGGTGGGCCCATGACACGTCAGGACATCAAGGCAGAGGTGCAACCTACCGATGGGCTCGTGACAGATCCATTGACATTTCCATGGATGCTATCACACAAGTCATCCATGACTGTGACATTTGTGCTGCTATTAAGCAGGCAAAGCGGATCAAGCCCTTGTGGTACGGTGACCGATGGTCCAAGTACAAATATGGTGAAGCGTGGCAGATTGACAACATCACTCTACCTTGTTCTCGATCTGGTAAGCAATATGTGCTGACTATGGTAGAGGCAAGCACTGGATGGTTGGAAACTTATCCAGTTCCTCATGCAACTGCACGTAACACCATTCTTGGTCTGGAAAGACAAATCCTGTGGAGACACGGAACTCCAGAGAGGATTGAGTCAGACAACGGAACTCATTTCAAGAACAATCTTGTAAAAAACTGGGCCAAAGAGCACGGCATCGACTGGATATTCCACATTCCCTATTATGCACCAGCTGCAGGGAAGATCGAACGCTGCAACGGTTTGCTGAAAACCACTCTCAAAGCCATGGGGGGTGGATCTTTGAAGAACTGGGAGAAACATTTAGCACAAGCAACCTGGTTGGTGAATAGTAGAGGTTCAGTGACTCGAGCTGGACCTGCCCAATCAGATTTGTTGCGAAAGGAAGAAGGTGATAGAGTTCCTGTTATCAGAGAAAAGAATCTGTTAGTCAAAACTGTTTGGGTATTTTCTCCTTCAGGAGAGGCCAAACCTGTCCAAGGGGTGGTTTCTGCTGAAGGTCCTGGTCACACATATTGGGTAATGCAAGAAAATGGTGAAATTCAGTGTATTCCACAAAGAAATCTAACTTTGGCTGAGAGAGGTTAAATTCAGAGTGTTGTGCAGATACAGCATCGCGCCCAAGAGGAGAGTTCATGAGATCTACGGTGCACGACCCCTGAGAGCCCTGAGTCACCTGAGAGTCCCTGCTCCTTTCTTCATTCCATCTGCGAGGCAACAAGCTGTTTGCTGTTTTTCCTGTGATTTGACTCTTTTGAATCATCTACATCTGAGATAGCCGGAATGGACTATGATCTTTATTCACCTATTGTTGTAGATATTATTTTAGATTAGATAAATGGTAGTAGCAGCCAATGGAATTGTTTAGAAGGGGTGGACTGTGATGGTTTGAAACTGTCTTTTTAGTTTTTCCTTGCAAAGTTCAGAACAGAGAAAGTGAAAGAATGTAAATAAGTCACTATTGGGTGTAAGAAAGCAAAATAACGATTGTTCTAAACACTTCCATTGGATAGATAGAAATGTTTAAGAACTACTACCCAAAACAAAGTGGGCACTCTGCACATTCTGCGTTCTGCAGTGGGGGCAGTTGCTGGGCTGTCTGGCTGCTGTTTCTTCTTCTCTTCTGGCTGAAGATAACACGTACTGACCTTGGCAGCTAAGTTAACAACTTTCTGCTCTAACTAACTCTGCTTTCTGTCCAAGGGGGGTCTGAGGGGGAAGCTCCTGGGAGAGAGGCCCCTTTGGGAGGGTCCCCTTGGGGGGAAGTAAAGGGAGATCGGTTGTGCTTTTTCTGTTACTTGTATATATTTGTAAATGTTGTGAATTTTGTATATTTGTACATATTCATTGCATTTCATCGTAGATTTTAGACTCTGCTTGTAAATACAGCCTTCATTTGCTTCCAGACTGGGCTAGCCTGGTTATTGTCGGTGGGGGGGAGGGGAATTTCAGCTCACACTGACACAATGCAGAACAAGAGATAAGGAACTGAAACAATGCAAAGACACTGAGATGATGCTGAACTCCTACCCTATAAAAGGAGTCTATACGATACTGTCAGATGTGAGCTGTGGAGGAACAGGAGATTCCCCCAGCTGCCCAGCGCTGTTTTTCCTCACTTACCAAATTTAAATTTAACCACATAAAACTGGAGTGGTCATTTTTGTCAATTACATATACTAACTATAAACAGGCTGACTTGTCCTTGAGAGGATGATAAGAGAAAGCTTGGCAGAGCAGTAAACAGGAGCAGTAAACAGGTGTTGGAACTGCAAGTCAGAAAAACATTGCCGATACCATATTCCAATCAGCGTACAGTAACGGGTGCGTGAACAATGCATGTTAGCCAATTGCAGGTTAATGTTATTCGCGTGGGGAGCACATAATACTATAAAAGCCTGTGGCTTATAGTAATAAATGAGCAAGATTCTGAACTCATATTGGACCTGTGTCTTGACTCTGGCTGAGCAGGACTTTAACTCATATTGAGTCCATATCCTGACTCTGGACAATCTCCTACATTTGGCGCCCGAACAGGAACAAATCAGGACATCTCTGTTAAGGATCTAATTGCATTGCAACAAGAAGACAGGCTATGCCGAGAAGCTGTGGCAGAAGCTGGCAGAGAGACGGGTTGCTATGTGACTATTTCTGACCCTCAACAGGAGTGGCACTGCGAGGCAAAAGCGGCAGTAGCTGGGTGTGAGGTCCCGTGTCACCTCCTGTATTGGGACCCAGGAACCCTACGTTGGAAAAAGGTGTGGATGTGGGACAGGAGATTGGAGCAGGTGGCATCCTAGAGGGAGAGCTGGAAATCAACTGAGCGCGCCAGTTGTTGGACCCGCTACGGATGACTGCTTATCCAAGTATGAGTTGGGAGGCAGCATTCACGTTATTGCTTGCTAAGCAAGGTGCTGGTGTGAGCATGAAGAGGCTCAAAGAGCTCTGTCAATGGGTAAAAGAAAAAGGACATTTAAAGGACCCTTAACTCATGTTTAGTATCACAGAGAAGCAGGAGGCAGGTATGGCTGATGTGCGAACAGGATTAAGAGCGGAAGGCACTCACCCCATGAGAGCCCCGCAGACAGGACAAGATAGACACACAGACACAGGTCGCTGGACAAGCGAAGGCACTGCAGCCCAGCCCGCCCGGCCTGGCCCTGGCACGGCCTCACCGCCAGCCTCCGGCAGCTGGAGTCCAGCCAAGGGCAGGGTAGCACTGACCCACCTCTGCCACCATGGGCAAGGGACCTGGCGGTTGCCTGAGCCAAGAGAACTGCGCTGCGGCCCACCCCCGAGGCGTGTGGCCCCACAGGAGAAGCCCCCCAGCCTGCATCATAGGAATCTGCCTGGTCTGGACCCATACCTATTAAGGTGAGCCACCAGGAACATAACGGGACAGAATCTAACAAAGGAAAAGGATTTAGTCATTGGAAATGCTCCTAAGGCATAGAGGTATAAAAGCTAGTGACTATGATTTAAACAGGCTGCTTCTATGGGGGAAGCAGTAAGGAATTTCTTTCGCAGCTCCACCTTCAGTGTTGCTGCACAGCAGAAGCTGGTTAGTTATTTATGGGATGCCTTAACGAAAGGAGATAATGAACTTGTAGATATGGCTACTACCTGGCGAATGCTTAATGAAACGCTAAAAGACACCAAGCAAGAGCAAGGCAAAAAGGAGGAGGAATTTAAAACGGAGCTAAAAGAAAAGGGACTTGAGCTGTGTGTGGGGAGATAACTAAAGCAATGGATGACATACCAGTAGTCTCCGTACCCCCCCACCCCTAGCTGCCCAGCTGCTCCGTCGGTGTCAGAGGAAAAGGGTGCTGGAGAGTAGAAAATCCTCTTCCTAATGAGCAACATAAAATCCCTATGAAGTGGAAAAGTCCCCGAGACTTTGTTCAACTGTCATTGGTCTTCCCTAACAATCCTCAACAGCAGCACTAATTTTCCTCCCCCACCACCTGACAGTGTGGAAGAAGGTGAGAAGGAGATCTCACTCCGGGCTGTGAGGTCGCAAAAGACTGTGGGGGGAGGAGAATGTCGACTTTGACCTCCCTGTGGTTAACTGTAACCCCTCCATCACCAACGAGACTTTGGCAGCTGGTTCATCAGAAAGCTGCTTCGGGGGTGACTTGGCCATGTACGATTACCACTCCAGTGCAGATGCATTCCCTTAGGAGTGTTTCTGATAACTCTAGTGAGCTCATGGTTTTCCCTGTGGAAAAAGCAGCTCCAGGGACTGGTCAGCAGCTTAATCATCAGTTTGGGCTCGAAAGTTGTGCAGGACTTTCACAAGAAAGTAAACTGTTTTGATAAGACCAGAGCTAAGTTTTGGGACTGTGCTAAGAAGGAAGATAAGATCAGAGAGATTAAAGCAGTGCCCAACACTGAGGTTGCCTTAGAAAAGCAAGTGGGAAACATTGATTGCCAAAGAGTTTTGTGTGCCTTGGGAAATCCTGCTGTGAATGAGGTGCTAATAGCTTGCACGCATAAACATCCAGAGACTGGCAGTGGAGGCTTTTTGTAGCTTCTGCCCCCAGCCTTTGAATTTTCAAACTGCATGGACATCAGTGCGGAAGTGGATGAAGGAGATGGCCTCTGATTGGGCCATTAGGATCCTCAGAGCGGTGATGCCAGCCTGCCCTTAGGCCTGAACCCCAGAACACCGCGGGAGCGGTGGCAGCGCGATGGCAGAGGAAAGGCTGCTCACTATCATCACCCTACAGCCCCGGTCAACATCGCCGTAATCAAGTATTGGGGCAAGCGGGACTGCAAGTAGCCCCAGAAAAGGTGCATCGATCAGCGCCTTGGAAATATCTTGGGCAGTCTATTAACAACAGCATCACTGTCCCCCAGAAAACTACACTTAAGACTGAGTTAAAAACACTTGCTGATATCCAGGCTCTTATGGGAGATTTGCAGTGGATCAGATCTAGAGTCACTGAGACCCCTACTCAAAGGCTCTGAAGCAGGAAGCAGAGTAGAGCATTCACCAAGAGGAGCCAGGCTGAGAAGAGAATGAAGAGGAGTTCTTGGGGATGTTACCCCTGCCTTGTGCAAACATCAAATTTCCAGAAGCAGTAGAGAACGAATCTGCCCCTGCAGACCTGGAGGGAAGCTACCCCACTGCTCCCAAGAGACCCTTAGAGGAGAGCTGGGCTGTCCTCCCTCCGGAGCCAGCCCCAGCAGAGGCGAGCCCTTCTGAGAGCAGTGAAAGCGTCTCCCTTGTGACTCAGATTGCAAACTACGCCAAAGGCCTCATAGTCCATCCTTCTGCAACTGCACGGCAGTCAGCAGCATCCTCAGAGCCAGCAGAGCTACAGAGCTCAAAGAGGTGGAGAGCAGAGCACAGGGCAGGACAGAGACTCTGAAAGAGCAAGGACCAACGGATCTCTGAGTCTTTGAGCTGAACTCGGATAGAGGGAAGGGTGTTCAAGAGGGGATTGGACGTGGCACTTGGTGCCATGGTTTAGTCATAAGGTTTAGGGTGACAGGTTGGACTCGATGATCTTTGAGGTCTCTTCCAACCTTCTTGATTCTTGATTCTTGATTCTTGAAGTCCACCCCCTCCAACAATGGCAAGAAACGTTCCAGCACTGATATCAGTGAGGACTCAGCTGCAGCTGCCCACAGAGGTGAATTGGTGGCAGCAGTGGCTTCAGACACTTACATGAGAGCATTTTTGTCCTGCAAAGCCCAGGAGGACTGAGCTGAAGCTCAAATATAGCGTAGCTGGAAAACCTATTGTGGGAGGTGACACCAGTATAGGGGTGACATTGGAGGGCCTGTATTCCATCTGGGGTGATGGTTGAGATCCCTGAATCTGCAGCAGAGCTCCCAGGGTGCAGTGCTCTCATCTATGTCACTTTTGGGGTTTTTTCTTTTTCTCTCTCTTCAGAAGTCAAATGAATCATTTAGTTGTCTGTGCAACATTCCCTGTTCTGATCTACACTGCACCTCCCTGAGCCTTTTCTAGATGGGGTGAAAACTAGGAACAATTCTAACAGTTGGTAGTTTTGTGTTTTTTTCAAAGCTTTTTACACACTTGTAGTTAGCAGCAATTAAAGGAATTCTATAGAGTCAAAAAAAAAAAAAAGTGCCTTCCCTCCCGCCCTCCTTCCTTTCCCCCCACCCTCCCTCCCTCCCTTCTTCCCCCCACCCTCCCTCCCTCCTTCCCCCTCTTTCCTCCCTCTTCCCCCTCTTCCTTCTCCCTCCTTATCTCACTCCCTTGTTTTGCAGCTGTTGAAGGTCTGCAGAAACCTATGTTCTGATTTTAAAGTAACAGTGTTAAGTTTTCTTAAGAAAGGTGTCTCGCCATTTTATGTGAACTTGATATATATGTATTGTTTCTATCATTATTTCTGATTGCAAGGCATTTGGGAAATTTATTATTTTAGTGTTTGCAATTGTTGCGTTTTCTATAATAAGCATGATGATTATTGACTACCCAAAAAACAAACTTGGTATTTGTAATAAGGCATATTAAGTGTTATAGAAAATGACGTTTGCTCATAAGTTTTTAGTTATTGTGTTAAAGTAATTTTACTAATCAATAACTATAACACCATATAAGCACTACTGGGTTTATAAGTTTATAGGTTAAGGTTTTTCTTTTCTTTTTTCTAGTTTGAACTTTCCTTTTTTTGAGTCTGCCGGCAAATTTCAAAAAGAGCTCTATATGGTAAATAAGTTTTCATTTTGAAAAGTGCGCATTATCTAATATTCCGTCCTTTTCTGTGTGTGTGGTTTCTTGCACATTACAGTGATGGTTTAATTCTCATGTAGTTTTTGAGGTTTTAGGACCTTTTTTGGTATTAGTAGGACATAAGACTTTATTTTAGGAATGTTATAGAGTGTTGTTTTGGTTTTTTGTGTTTATTAAGGTTTTAAGATAAGGATTATAAGAATATGAAAAGTGACAAAAATGAAAAAAAAAAATTGCCTTTTGATACAGAGGTTTGCCCTAGGGAAAACTCAGGGCTAGGAAAAAGATTCATTTTTTCCCACCTACAGTTTTTTCCTGATTCCAGCATTGAGTCTGCCAGCAAATTTCAAAAAGAGCTCTCTATATATGGTAAATAAGTTTTCATTTTGAAAACCAGGTATTATCTTTTTTTTTGTTGTTTTCTTGCACATTACATTGATGGTTTAATTCTCACGTAGTTTTTTAAGTTTTTAGGACCTTTTTTTGGTATTAGCAGGAGGTAAAAGTTTATTTTAGGAACGTTATAGAATGTTGTTTTGGGGTTTGTGTTTATACAGGTTTGAAGATAAGGATTATAAGAATATGAAAAGCGACAAAAAAGAAAAAAAAATCCCTTTTTTTTTTTGATACAGAGGTTTACCCTAGGGAAAACTCAAGGCTAGGAAAGGGATTCATTTTTTCCCACCTACAGTTTTTTCCTGATGCCATCATGGCAAGGCCCAGCGCAAGACTCAAAGGATGGGACAAACAGCAGTGCCCGTGAAGCTGACAATCAGCTGACCACTGAGTCTGACCACAGTGCCTGTTTAACTGAGATCAGAAGTGTTGATCTGAAGCTGACCGCACGAGTGTCCCCCGAGGAAACTTCTCATTCGGGACTGAATGCCTCAATGCCTTAACGTCATGTAATTAGGGAATATGTTTATGTGCATTTATATGTTAAGTTACCAAAATGTTAAACAATGTTTAGCCAGGAACAGGCAAATGGCCCAGCCTACCTATCTGGTAAAGTTAATTTGTTATCGCAATTGTGGGCTATCACTCATGTTCCCAGTATTCCCCATTCCCCTACATGGCACACTGAAGCAACTTTTGCAAAAACAAAGAGGGGAAATGACAGGAGATTCTCCAGAGGCCCGGTTAAACAAAGCTATGTATGTTTTAAACCTTTTGCAGTTCTCGAATGATTCCCAGGAAACTCCAATGATACATCATTTCAATTCTTTGACCACCACCAGTGTAATGCCATCAAGTGTCAAAGTAAAAGTTTGGGATCTAGAAACAGGTCAATGGTCTGATCCCTGTGAATTAATAACCTGGGGTGGAGGATATGCTTGTGTCTCAACAGGTTTTGGACCACGCTGGGTCCCAGCAAGATGGGTCTGACTGGTGCCTTCATCATCCTTTGGATGCTGACTGCAACAGTGGCCTTGCAAATCCCAAAGCAACTACAACACATCAAATTTAGGAAGACTAGCTTGCTGGGTAGTCAAGCAGGTGAAAGCCACTAGTATGGGTGTGATGAATTTGAAGGATTGTATTGTATGGATCTGCAAGATCACTCTAAATCATAAAGAAATTCAGATTTAATTGCCCACTCTCAAAAGGTAAAACAAGACATCTAGATGCTTGGCTGGGCCTGAGCGTTTGGCTGAAAGGGTTAGTGCAGACTAGAGTCTTAATATTAGATTCTTAATATTAGCAAGAGTGTTAATTGGTTTGCTATGCCTTAGTTGTGCTTTGTCGTGTATAAAACGCTTATGATTTCACATTACCAATTAGGCTTGGCTTGTGCAAAATTGGGAATTGCAGAGAAATGGCCAGAAGATAAAAGGCCATGAGCTGCACAATCCAAGCTATACTAACTATAAACAGGCTGACTTGTCCTTGAGAGGATGATAAGAGAAAGCTTGGCAGAGCAGTAAACAGGAGCAGTAAACAGGTGTTGGAACTGCAAGGCAGAAAAACATCGCCGATACCATATTCCAATCAGCGTACAGTAACCGGCACGTGAACAATGTATGTTAGCCAATTGCAGGTTAATGTTATTCGCGTGGACAGCACATAATACTATAAAAGCCTGTGTCTTATAATAATAAATGAGCAAGATTCTGAACTCATATTGGACCTGTGTCTTGACTCTGGCTGAGCAGGACTTTAACTCATATTGAGTCTGTGTCCTGCCTCTGGACAATCTCCTACAGATTTGCTCACATGCTTGTGGACATTTTTACTGTGTATTAGCCATGCTATTTTATAAGGAATTTATTAGTATTATTTGTATAAACTGTTAGCAATATCAGAATTGAGTCATAGATGAAACTTAGAAACTCACATTAGATAAGATTTATACATCAGTGTTTGAAGAAAAAAAACATGTGTCCCTTCAGCCCAGTTGTGGTGTGTGATTCCTTTCTGAACTATAGTAAGATCAAAGATTAAGAGGTTTGGAAAACTCACAAAGGACATGCCAATTCTTTTCAAAATTTTCATGAATGAGGATGAACATGGCTTCTTAGCAAAACACAGTTTATAAGCACCTGTGGCTTTTTGTTTCTGTTTCTCATATTAGCAGGTTTAACACTTCGTATACACAAACTCATTAAACTGTTCTTTCCCAGAGCCACCAAAAAAACCCAAGTGGAGCTTCTGAAAAGAATAAAGGGAAGTTCATGATTTTTCCTTACTCTTCTAAGCATGATCTGATGTGTACTTAAAAAAAACCAAACAAAACAAACCAGAAATGAACAAACCAACCAGTGGACATGCTGCTATTTATATCTAATGTACTTAAAAGTATACATTTGATATGGAAAATGGTCAGTGGGAAGTCGTTGCTTCTGTTTCTGAGTGTTGCTAAATATATTGGGCTTGATCCTGCCCATTCCAGCATGGCAAGCTGAAATAAAAACTGACAGACCAGTTTGTGGAGAGGTAACCACTGCCACAGGTGGGCAAATGGCCTGGAGCTGTGGAACAGGCAGCTGTTTATTGAGAGATGCAGACATGCTTTACGTCCCTTTCCCACAGCCCACCAATCCTCAAATCCTCTGTTTACACTCTCACTCTAACAAGTAGCTTTCACTACCTGCTTTCCCATCCGCTCCAGTGATACAACATTCAGTTAGCACTGTTCTCCCATCCATTCTCACAAAGATTTGACATTCATCTCCCGTATAAAACATTGCATTACTGCCAACCTCCCATCCATTCTTACACAGATCCGAAGGCCAGTAAAACTTTAAACTAGGCTTTAAACTAGGCTTTAAGGGGGAGAGAGTTAAAACCAGGTGCACTAGAGATGAGCCTAAACACAGCCTTCAGTCTGTCATTTCATTTGAAGTGGGAGACAGTGAAAATATAAAAATTGTCTGTGACAAGTGGCAGGAAGGCACACCAGGGTTGGAAAGATGGGGTGATAGTGATGGGCCTTTGATCTGTTGCCCTGAAGCATGCTGTGAGCACTGCAGTGAAGGCAAGGTCTTACAGAGTTGAACCAGGGACCTCTAAGGAGACAGGAGGGCAGCTCCCGTGAAATGCCTGGGGGAACAGTGGGCTGCCTCTCTAAGGTGGCATGGCCAGCAGCCATGGTGCAGCATGGGCAAAAAACAGGGGTAGCTGGGAAGCTACCCTGCTGCAGAAAAGCTACAACATAATGGTAACCTGGAAGAGGCATTGATGAACTAGCTAACCCTGTTTGGCCACTGCCCATTCTCCTCCCTCCCCATTGTAGGGTCCAGATTTGAGGTCAATAAGCCAATAGGCAGATGCCGTTGAGGCTGCCTGGTGGGGGTGGAAGCTGGACCCCATGCCTCACGTTTTGCATAGACAACTGCATGTGTTAGAGGCTAGTCGAGAAGGCGTGTACAGTTTGCCTGCCATACAACATTTTGAACTGATTGGTCATATTTGAATAGGTAATCTGCCATTGGGCCGTTCAGTTTTCAAAAGGGGAATTTAGAAAGGATGATTCGAGAGCCCATACCCACTTCGTGCTTGTCTTCAGGGCAATTACCTGCTTTTGTCCTAGCAGCAGCGTATTGATTATTTCTAAAGTTTACAGACTGTTTCTGTGAGGCTTAACTCCGCAGGTCTGTCCTGCCTCCTGAGGCAGTAATGCTGTTTGTTTTCATGTTATAAAAGTTTCCATTTTGTTCCTCTGTGTTCCAAGTTTCAGATTTTTCTAGACTGTTATTCTATTGTTCATTAGTGTTCTGTTGTGTGTAATCAACCTATCATTGACCGGGCAAATGAACCTGGATCAAATTAGCTCAGAAAAATAATTTTGATATCTAATAAATCATACTCATATTTTATCAGATTTACGGCTTATAAACTTGATTATAAACTATATCAAGTGGCAATTATATAAACTTGGTGAGATGAATCCTATGACTGGAGTGTGGCTATCAATGGATACAAGATGCTCAGAAGGGACAGGAGAGGAAGAAGGGGTGGAGGTATTGCCCTCTATGTGAAGAAGTGGATAGAAGTCAAGGAGTTGTTAAAGATTAACCACGAGCAGGTTGAAAGCTTATAGGTAGGTATTAGGGATTGTGACAACAAAGGAAGCTTTGTGGTAGGAGTCTACTACAGGCCACCTCACCAAGCAGAGCCTATTGATGAAGCCTTCTTACTCCTACTTGAGGAGACATAGCTGTCACAGGCTTTCATCCTTGTAAGGGATTTTAACCGCACTGACATCCATTAGAAAAGTAGCATGGTTCACAGAATCACAGGATGTTAAGGGTTGGAAAGGACCTCTGGAGATCATCCAGGCCAACTCCCCTGCCAGAGCAGTACCATAGAATCCAGTGCAGGTTGCACAGGAATGCATCCAGATGGGTCTTGAAAGTCTCCAGAGAAGGACACTCCACAACCTCTCTGGGGAGCCTGTTCCAGTGCTCTGCGAACCTCACAGTGAAGAATTTCCTCTTCATGTTGAGGTAGAACCTCCTGTGTTGTAGTTTATATCCATTGCCCTTTGTCCCATCACAGGGTGCAACTGAGAAGAGCCTGTTCCCTCCCTCTTAACACACAGCCCTCAGATATTTATAACCCACTCTCAGCTTTCTCTTCTCCAGACTAAACAGCCCCAGGTGTCTCAGCCTCTCCTCATAGGGCACGTGCTCCAGTCCCTTAATCATTCTTGTAGCCCTCTGTGGACTTCTCGAGTAGATCCCTGTCCTTCTTGAACTGGACAACGCAATATTCCAGTTAACTATAGGCAACCCAGGAGGCTCCTAAAGTGCCTAGATGACAATTTTTTAACCCAAGAAATTAACAGCCCTACATGAGAGGTTGCATTATTGGACCTGTTGGTCACAAACACAAGGGAATTCATCAGGGATGCCAATGTTGAAGGTAGTAGCAATCATGTGCCAGTGAAGGTCACTGTCCTAAGGGGTACAAAACCCACAAGAAGCACAGTTAGGACTCTACATTTGAGGAAAGCAAAATTCCAGCTCTTCAAGGAGTTGGTAAATAGGACTCCATGGGAAACACCTCAGAGGGACAAGGGAGAAGAACAGAACTGGCAGATATTTAAGGATGCTTTCCATAAAGCACAAGAGATCTTAATTCCCACATATAAGAAATCAGGCAAGGAAGTCAAGAGACCACCATGGCTGAGCTGTGACCTGCTGGTCAGATTAAAAGATAAATTGGAACTTCACAGGAAATGGAAGAAGGGACAGGCATCCTGGAAAGAGTACAGGGATGTTGCCCATTTGTGTAGGGACAAAGTAAGGAAAGCCAAGGCACAGCTGGAACTGAACTTGGCAAAGGATGTAAAAAAAAAGAAGAAAGGCTTCTACAGGTACATTAACCAGAAAAGGAAGGGAAAAGGAAGGGAAAAGAAAGGGTACCCCCCTAATGAGCAACAGTAGAGAACTTATAACAACAGACAAGGAGAAGGCTGAGATTCTCAACAAGATTTTGTGGCTCAGTCTTCACTGGCAGACCCTCTCCTCATGGCTCTCATGTTGGTGGCCCACAATTTGGAGACCAGTATAAGTAAAGACAACACATGTGATCATCTGAGGAAGCTGAAGATATACAAGACCATGGGACCTGATGAGATGCATCTGAGAATCCTGAGGGAATTAGCTGTTGTAGCTGCCAAGCCACTCTCCATGGTATTTGAAAAGTCCTGACAAGAAGGTGAAGTCCGTGGTGACCAGAAGAAAGGAAACATTACACCCATTTTTAAAAAGGGTAGAAAGGAGGACCCTAGGAACTACTGACCTGTCATCCTTACCTCCATACCTGGGAATATCATGGGACAGATCCTCCTAAATGACATGCTAAGGTACATGGAGGACAGGGAGGTGATTCCAGACAACCAGCACGGCTTTTCCAGGGGCAAATCCTGCCTGATTAACCCAGCGGCTTTCTACTATTTTAGTGGATAAGGGACAACATATAGATGATGTGATCTATCTGGACTCCTGTAAGGTCTTTGACATGGTCCTCCACAACATCCTACTCATTAAGTTGGAAAGATATGGATTTGATGGGTGGACCATTCAGTGGGTAAGGAACTGGCTGGATGGTTGCATCCAGAGGGCGCTGCTCAATGTATTGAAGTCCAGATAGAGACAGCAACAACAAGTGGTGTTCCTCGGGGGTCTGTACTGGGACCTGTGTTGTTTAATGCTTTCTTCAATTATATAGACAGTGGGATCGAGGGCACCATCAGCAAGTTTGCAGAGGACGTTAAGCAGAGTGGTGCTGTCAATATATCAGAGGATGTAATCCAGAGGGACCAGGACAAGCTGGAGAGGTCCTGGGTGAACTTCATGGGGTTCAACATGAACAAGTGGAAGTTTCTGGGCTGGAACAATCCTCACTATCAATACAGACTAGGGGATGCGGTGTTAGAGATCAGCCCTGAAGAAAAGGACTTGGGGGTACTGGTGGATGAGAAGCTGGACATGAGCAGGCAGTGTGCGCTTTCAGCTCAGAAAGCCAAATACATCCTGGGCTGCATCAAAAGATGAAATGCCAGCAGATCCAGAGAGGTGATTCTGCCATTTTATTGTGCTCTGGTGAGACCCCACCTGAGTACTGCGTCCAGGTCTGGAGCCCTCAGTATAGGAAGGACACAGACCTGCTGGATTGGGTCCAGCAGAGGGCCACAAAAATGATCAGGGTATTGGAGCACCTCTGCTACAAGAACAGGCTGACAAAGCTGGGGTTGTTCAGCCTGGAGGAGGTTCTGGGAGATCTAATACCAACCTTGCAGGACCTGAAGGGGGCCTACAAGAAGGATGGAGAGAGACTCTTTACAAAGGCCTGCAGTGATAGGACGAGGGGCAACAGCTTCAAACTAGAAAAGAGAAGATTTAGATTGGATGTTAGGAACTGATTCTTTGAAGGTTGTGGAACACTGGATCAGGTTGTCCAGGAAGGTGGTTGGGGCCCTATCCCTGGAGATATTCAAAGTGAGGCTCAACAGGGCTCTGGGAGGCCTGACCTAGTTGAGAATGCCCCTGCTTGCTGCAGGGAGGTTGGACTAGATGACCTTTGGAGGTGCCTTCCAGCCCAGATCATTTTATGATTCTATGAAAACATCTTATTATTTACCACCCCTGGTTTTCCACAGGTAGTAAATTAGTTACATCAGCACTCAATATATCCATAAATAACCACACTTACCAATAGATTATGTGGACTTCTACATATTTTTACTGTTTAAAAAAAACAGTATATTGTTTTAAGTTTTAGTATTTTTAAATACAAATTAAAAAAAAAATTTCCTCACTTTAAAAAGTGTTTATTAACAGAGAGGTGAAAGGTCATACACTGGAACAGAAAATCAAAAATGGACAACACAATGTTGTATGATGTCTCAGCACACTTTGGTGCTACCATAGAAATGCAGCAAGTAATGGAAAATGATGCTTCATTGACTATAAACTCATATATTTTGGATTCAGGGATGAATATATCATCACTTTTCCTATGGATGAAAATGAACATTTGCATTGTCAGGGAGACATAATCATTATACGCTGTAAATCTGCAGACAGCTATGCCTTCAACAAAACTAATTTCTGGTTTTTCCTTTAGAAACCTTAACATAATAAATAGGCTTAAAAAGGTCTTGAATATGATAATGTGTTATTCACACAGGCATTTATGCTCTCCCCATCCCCCAACCACTTTTAAATGAATCTATGAAACTGGGTGTTTGCTGAGCTTCTCCCTTCCTGATACTTTAAAGGTTTGAAGGAACAAGGAAATAATTATTTGTTTGGAAGAAAACAAACTAAGGGAAGAGACTTTTCTCGCCATCAAGACACACAATAAAAATTATCAAGGAAAGAGAACAAAAAGCAAGTGATTATAAAGCTAAGTTTACATGCTTCTAATTTTTCCTGGTGTGGGTACCCTTTCAGACACTATATGGGTAACTCTCATATGGAATAGTCTGTCCTTTATCATTCAAATAAAGTGTCCATTTTGGTGATCTAATGTATTATAATCATCATACAAGTTCTGTCCCACGTGGTTAGTAAATCTCACATTGTTAAAAATGAACTTGCCTTAGGACTCATCAGTGATGACAGATTTGTTAATATCAGTGACACAAAAAGGTGAATATAAAAATTTCTGTCATGGGAAGGGAAAGCCTCTTGCGACACGTGAGTCTGAGTTACAGAGAAATTTGTAGGAGTCCTGTTGCATTCATTGTAATTTAGGTCAGATTCTTGAAAAGAAGGAGCTATAATTTTTATTCTAAAGTATCTATCCACACTGAAAGGATCCAAAGTAACAAATGCAATAATTAAAGGTCTTCTCATGATCCTTCATGAGGCCTTTATCTCCTTGCGCTCCCCATCCACAAAGCAGAACATCCTTATCCATACCACTTATCAGCAACATTCCAGTATTACTCCTGGCCATGTTGGGTCATTTCTAAGGGTGCCTTACTGTCATGGATCAAACTATATTATCAAACAGACCTACACATACACAACATGGATACCAAATTCTTGGTTCTTTGTCCTCAGCCTGATTAGTCTACCACAGACACAAGCAGAATGAGAAAAATGAGTAGAACAAGGATGAACTGTATCTTCGTCTTAACAATTTTTGACTGAAGAGCCTCCAGGTACCACAAAAGAAAATAGTTTGTTCTTAAAATAATAGGAAATAGTTTGTTTCTCCTACAAGAGGAAGCAGAAAAGGAACCATAGAATGATGAAAATAGAAAGTGAAGATTGGTGGAAAAAATCAATTTGAAAAAACCCCAATATTTTCTGCTGGACATTTATATTTACAGATACCACTAATGTAAATAACTTTATGTACTTAAAGTTCTGGCACATGATGACAGGCTTCTGTGTCTTCATAATGTTCTTGGGTATCTATGATAAACATTTCCTAAACTTCACAGTCTTGAGTCTAGCTTTGATTCTTATCACTGAAAGAGGAGAAAAGCAATGACTGTTATCAATGCCTTCAATGGAAGCAGATACAAATGAATTCTGAAGGCTGTTTAAACTTTAAACTCAAGTTTACAAGGGCACAGAATGCCTACTTCTTTTCTCAGATCCACGCTTTGGGCACTTAGTCTCCATATGGGAAAAAAAAACCCACAGAAAACAAACAAATAAACAAATATCTTGTGTGGGGCTTAGTTTTCTAAATATTTGTATCCAGTGCTATTTTTGAAGTCCTAGGGTATTCTACCTGATTCCCAGACGTCTCTTCCAAAAGGCACATAGGTTCTACAGAAGTTGTGACATTAACACCAGGCCATGTGGGTATTTCAGATACCCTATGGTGTCTAGAGCAACCTTACAATCTATTTAGACAACTTGAACCTACCTTTCATACCTCATAATTTGTTTATAATAAACATCATAGACAGCTCTCATTTAATCTGTCAGGTCATTAAGGACTTGTTTAATTTTATACAATTAGACCTTAACTTGCAGAGGTAAAATAGATACTACTAAAGGTGAAGAATAAAAGTGTAACAACCGTTGTACTAGACTCAATGCCCTACTTCTATTGTCATAATAACCGTAACTAATTTCTGTGATTTAGAATAACTTAATCTTGAGGTCTCGAGGAGATCACTGATACAATGTTTTCAGAGAATATTTCCCAAATATTGTACAGATCATTACTTCTTGGCAGAAGAAGCATTACTATCTTCCAGGGACAAGAAAATTGATGATCTTTTGGTGGTTTCAGTCACAATAATTTAACTAATGTAAATACGTTATTTGATCTGTCCAAGCAAATATCTTGTGATCCCAATTTTATTTAACATACTCAAAATGTGCATGAGCATTTTGGTGCCATTACTTGATCATAAGCACAAATCTATTGCAGAAGAGATTTTACAGAGCTTCAATACACACTTGAGTTTTATGTCCTGCTAGACTTCCCTAAAATAAGGGCTAGCAATGACATTCACCAAATCCTACAGGCAAGTTCTAAGTTTGTTTTGGACAGCAATCTCCATGGTTCATGAACAGATGCTGACACTAGCCATCAGTAGTTCAAAAGGCATTTTCAGTTTGAGGAAGTAAAAGGGATCACTATAACATAACACAGAAGAATTTTAGTAATAAAGTATTAGAATTCACCTTTCACCTTGAACAAAATTTTAAAGAAAAGGATAGGAGTGGTAACAGTTTCTCCATTCAAAAATCATATTCAGTATGTATGTCAAGCTTCAGTTGTAGAAGGTCACATCAGAACAGTTGGAAACTACTAACAATGAAATCGGTTACAATATCTAGTTCACTGTGACATAAAATGTATTTACGGTATAATAGCTAAGGAATGCATGGAATTTAAAGAGGTCCCCTGTAGCAATCACCGAGACTGAACATATGCAATTTAGTAAGTCTCAAATCCGTTGTATTTTCTACAGAGTGCAAGAGCTTTTTCAGTCCACTGAGAGCCCCTGGCTTAGCAAGAAAGTCAGACTGTCACATTAATATATTAAATTAAATTGTGATTGATGATCAGAAGAAGTATTCTTTTTGATTTTCATTGGCTGTGTTTTTCACGCTGAGCTCACTTTTCAGTGCAGATTCACCACTGTCTTCATTTTCAGGTCCTTTTGCCTCATTTTTTGAGTATGTTACTTTTTTTTTATAAATCCGTATGACTATGGCAGTGACACAAAGTATGACGAATATCATGACTGCTATCATGCCTGGAATAAAAGAGGAAAAAAAAGTTAAGAACAGACAAATAATAACTTATGGGCCAGAGAACAGGACAAAGAAGGAATGACTCTGTCATGTAATGGAGGAGGTTGGTAACTGCTTTCAAACCAGGAACAGCACTGTAGTACAAGCTAGTGCAAAAAAAAAAAACCCAAAAAATAAAACAAAACCAAACAAAACCAACCAACCACACAAACAAAACCCCAAAAACCCAAACAACAAAACAAAACAAAACAAGAAAAAACAGAACTAAACACCCAACCCAAAACTCTACAGAATATTGTAATTCTTAAAAATTTTGAATGGAAACCAAGTAGAGGTTTTTAGGGTATTGCAGATAAGAGGGTGGTTTTTCTTACTTCACCACTAGCCCCTAGCTCTCTATCAGGCTCAGAACTGAAGCCACAGCAGATTTGTGGACTCTCCTTAGAGACTTTCTTGCCAGATAATGGGATGACACAAAGAGCCTTTGCCTTGTTCTCAACCTTCCTTTTGTTCAGTCATTCTTGCCACTCAGGACTCTTTCTCATGCCACATGTCATCAGAAAGGAAGGGGACACCAATCTGTTCTCCTATCAGTTCCAGTTGTGGGGAAGGAATCTGAGTAGCAGAGACAGAGCAAAACAGGGAGAGAACAAAGCTAAGAGTCTGGAATTCTGAACCATGTCCTTTGTTACGTCTGCCTGTGTAAACCTCAAAGTTCAAGCTTCAGATACTTTGCAGTTAAATGGCTTCACAGAATTAGTCCCATTCATATCCAGTAATACACACAAATTAGTTCAGACCACAGATGTATGGTTCTGACAAAAGAATACAGTTAAATGAGGAGCATTTGTAAAAGAAATTGCTAGTGTTTATAGCTACCTATCATCAGGTCGAATGGACAGAAATTATGGTAGTTATTCTGCCTCATGCAAGAAAACCCCAACTCTATTTGACTGATAACGAGATAAAGAGATTTTCATGATCTACATTAGCCAGGGCTCACATTTCTGTAGCTGCGTCACTGTAATGAATAGACACTGGTTAAAACAGTAAAATACTAAAATCCAGGGTTCCCTATGTTATATGTGAAATCATGTAGACCTGATTTCTTCCTTTCAGATTTGTGGCACATGTTTTAATATTCTAAGCATATTTTTGCTTTGCATGGTTACATGACCTTGGGTTCATAAGTAAACGAGGTCCCTCCTTATAGAGACTGTAGTGAGCAAAATTCCTTTCTCAGCAGCTTCAGCAGCCTCATCTGGTAGGGTAAAATTTTCATCAGCACAGCTACCTGTGATAGGGTGCTCTAGCTGATGAGTTAGAAAGCAAAGGGGCAGGATCATAAGCTTTATGTGGTGGACTTGCAAGATACTGTATGTGTTACATATCTAATGAATAAGAGACTAAATAGAGTGGGTACTTAGTTCTAGAGGTGACTACTCAAGATTATTGAACTGTTATGAGGGCCTGTTATGAAATGTAAATTCTTGCCGAAAATAAGCGGCGGAGATATTTATAAAGGTTTAATAAATATTTATTAACACTATATTACAAGTGATATACAATTGGTATTTATAGGTTCTAGTATTCAGTCAGAAAGAATCAACTCTGCAGAATGTATATATACAGGCACTTTGAATAGTTTGAGGAAATCTATATGTTTAGAAAGTGAAACTAAATTGGAGTGAGGTAGAGAGAGAGAGCGGGTGGGGGGGTGGGGGTGCCGTGAGTGCTTGTCGGGAAACAGCAAGCCCACAAACAGGCAGTTTGCATAAACTGCCCCAGAAACTCTATGAAGAAATGTTCAGTTTACTCACTAACTGAAGAAAGTTCTCGAGGTTCTTTTCTTGATACTGTTTTATAGTTCCGGAAATCGTAGCACGGATGTATCGTGATAATGTGATACAAATGGCGCTGACCGCGTGGTGCCGTGCCGTGTGGTAGCGGCTTCTCTCGGAACAAAGGGTCCTGGAAGATTACCGGCGATTCCCGGAGGCTTTGCAAGTCAGTTCGCCGTTGCGCTGTGTAAACAAGCTTGCTGCTCCAGGGGAAAACCCTTGTCACTGCGGTCACCAGGATATGGCCAAAAGCGGCTCCTCTGCGAAGCTGGAGCGACCCTTTCCGCAATCTTACAGAGATCGGCTGGGGAGGGTGCCGGTCCTTTGGGCAGAAGCGGCGACTTGCAGCAATGCACTCGAACGTTGCTGGTTCGAGTCCCAGGCAAGGCGGATCTCTCACCGGCAGAAGGCACGAGGCAAACACGTGCACGCACACGAGAACAGGTGCGGGTATTAATATGGAGCACCAAACACGGATACCGGGCACAGAACACGGAACACAAGTTGTCCAAAACAACCCCTATTTAACACTTGCTGCATGGACACTGGTCCAGTGAGCATCCTTGTTAAACAGAGCAATTGACCAATGAACTGGTGTTTCACCAAATATAATGTGAATGTAACTTGTGAAAAAAGCCAAGTATGGGCATGTCGTTGGCGTGCCATTGTCCCAAATGACCCAGGAGATTGTCTACTCAGACAAAGTGGCGCTCAGCCCTCCCCCCCAACTTCAGAGGGGAGAGGGGGTTCCAGCTGAACACATAGGCCATGTCCCACCACTTTAAGGATATAGCCTTGGGCACAGGCACCATTCACCACATTCCACCCCCTGCCTATGGGCAAGTGTATGTGGGCAAATGTTGCTCCATTAGTAAACTTGTTTCACATAAGTTATCCTTATTTATATGAACATTGCAAGAACATTATACATATAACCTTGCAAACTATACCTGTGCCTTAACCAGAGTATACTTCAAAAGCAGTATAGGGTAGCACCTGTTCTGAGCTTTGTATTTGTATTCTCAGTGTTTCAGTTTCTGCCCCCTGACCGGTGATTGACTTCTGGTCCTTATGGGTAAGGTTTTCATTTTCAGTGCAGGATGTCTGCTGGAACAGCTTCATTCTGTGGGGGAAACAAAACTGGCCATGGCATATAGAAGCCAGGCTTGACAATTAGTAATTTGGAATAATCCATCGAACGCTTATTCGGTGTGTTTTCCTGTTACTGTCTGTTGCTTCCCAGGCATATAAACCTCTGGGTTTAGCCAATGTCATAAGCACAGTTCCAATCAAAGGTAGCTTCACTAATACAGGTTGACCCACCTGCAACTGTGTTAGTGAGCATGGGGGTTTGTCCTCTGGACCCCCTGGCATGCAATTAGCATCCCTTGCTGGTTCAGTGGGGCAAAATGCCTTCACTTTGGGGCTACCATAATTCCCCCAACAGTTGTTCACAGTAAAGACTGCAGAAGGCAGACGCTTATCCCAATTGCCCTTTGAGATATTGGTGTGCTTTTAAATGAGGCCATTTGCCCTTTTGACCATGCCATTAGCCTGAGGGTAATATGGGGTATGGAATATCCATTTGACCCCTTCCCCTCTAGCCCAGTCTTGTACTAAAGCTGAGGTGAAATGTGACCCATTGTCACTTTGTACACATTCAGGCATAGGCAGGATGCTGAACCAACTTTTCAGAGTCTCAATGGTTTGAGCTCCTGAGGCAGCAGTAGTGGCTGTAGCCATAACTAGGCCTGAGACCACTTCCACTCCTACCAGTATGTATCTCTTCCCATGTGAGGGTCTGAGAGGACCAACATAATCAATTTGCCATATGCTCCATAGCACTTTATCCCTTTTGATATGTTGGGCGGGAGCCAAATCAGGATGGTCAGCTTTTAGCCCGATCTGACACTGAGGACAGGATGAGACAATCTCTCACATGTGGTCAGAGGAACTGGCCACCCTCTGGATCTACATTCGTAGTAGAGGTCTGACTTGCCTGAGTGACCTCTCTTAATATGTAGCCACTCAGCTAGTCGCTCTCAGTCCTTTCCCTCGTGACTGACCATACTGATTTTTGCTAAATCATTTGCTTGCTGATTCCAAGCAGCAGCAGGGGTTTGCTCTCTGGAGTGTCCCTTTACCCAGCCCACTTTAATAGGCCTGGATCGGCTTATTTCCAGTAGCCTTTGCCAGTCAGTTGCTCTCCAAACTTCGGTGTTACCAACTATCCACTGATTTGCTTCCCACTGACAAATCCATTCAGTGGCACCTTTAAATCTAACATATGAATCAGTGTATATGGTCTCTGCACTGTTTTCTGCAGCCAGCATAAGAGCACACAGTTCTCCAACTTGAGGGCTGCCCTCACTCTCTTCAGTGACAGTTTTGCCTGTGCCAATCTCCAGAGCTGCGGCCTTATAGTGCCACTGTGATCCTACTCTATGGGAGGACGCATCTGTGAACCACACTCATTCTGTATTGGAGTCGGTAGTTAATTCAGGGGCTACCTGAATTGGAGAAGGCTTATAGGGTTGGCATAACAGTACAGTATTTGGATTGATGGGCTGCTGCAGTTTAGATACCTTTGTGGGTCCTTCTCTTAGAGGCATAAGCTGTGCAATCCCTTCCAGATAAGCATACCATCTTCTCACAGTAGCTTTCTGGGCAATTCCCTCGGGTGAAGGAGTTCCTTTGAGGATTGCTTTGAGCAGAAAGAAAGGGCCTTGCACTACAATATCCTGTGTAGTACGAAGTTTCTCTGCCTATTTGACAGCTCGGGTTAGGGACAGGAGTCCCTTTTCGCATTCAGAGTACCTCCTTTCAGCCTCTTTAAATGCTGTTGAAGAGAATGAGAGGGCTCTGTTAGGGCCTTTGGGACCCTTTTGAAAATCCCACAATAGGAGGCATGTTCAGAAAAGCCCCATTCTGCCCTCAAGGGGTCTCGTGGGTGTAGAGGGCCCAGTTTCTGGTAAGCCTTTAATTCGTCCTTCAAGACTTTTAGGCTTTCAGTATGTCTTGGGGTCCAGTCCCAGACTCTGTGCTTTCTAAGCAAGTCATAAAGGGGACGAGCAATTACTGAGAAGCCTGGAATATGCTTTCTCCAGTAACCAAAGGTACCCAAGAGTCGTTGAAGTTCCCTCTTATTGTTAGGGATTTGGCCCTTCTCAATACTTTCCAGAGCATCCTCTGGCACCGACATTGCCCCTGCTACCCACCAGGATCCCAGAAATTTAATCTCCTGACTTGGGCCTTGACATTTGGCTTGTGGAACCTCTAACCCATTACTGGTTAACAGTTCCCAGATGGCTGCAGCTACTGAGCCCACTTTGTCATCCCCCCCCCTCAAAGATATACTGATAGACACTTACATCTTTTGGGATTTCAAGAGTGTTTAGCAATGCTGCTAAAGCATAGTGTGCGATGGTACCTGAGTGTTTGTACCCCTGCGGGAGACAGTTGAAGGTGAATTGAGAACCTTGCCACGTGAAAGCAAACTGAGGTTTGTCCTCCTCACGCAAAGGAATCATGAAATACATGTCCTTTATGTCCAATGAGGCCATCCAGGTGTGTGATGCAGCTTGGATCGCTGTCACGGTTGCTGTCAGGCTCGGGACTGCGGCTGTGAGAGAGGGTGTGTTGCTGTTAAGCTTCCTGTAGTCAACGGTGAGTCTCCAGCATCCATCAGGTTTAGCACTGGCCAAACAGGAGAATTGTAAGGTGAGTGGGTTCTGGTGATAATTTGTCTCTTTTCCAGGTCTGCAATCACTTCGGTGATGCCTTGTCTGGCTGCTGCTGGTAATGGGTATTGTGCAACACAGGTGATGCTCGACACGGGCAAGAGTAGAGCGACTTGTAAGGTGCCTATCTGAGCAGTTTTGGTTCTTCCTTCTCCTGTTCCATAAGAACCGAAGCACCATAATGTACCATCAGGTAGATGCCATCGCTTACCAGCCAAAACATCAAATCCTAGGATGTTTTCTGGGTAAGGACTTAGGGCAATGTCCACCAAGTTACTCCGCTTGTTGCCAGGAAGCCACAGTCGTGTTTTAGCTAAATAGCAAATGTGAGGCGTTCCTGTAACAGCCTGGATTCTTATCCTCTTCGGGGATGGTAGGATTCTCAAATGTTTGGCTAGTTGCACATTTAAAATACTAATTTGTGCCCCTATGTCAATAAGGACTTTTACAGCAGTTTGATTAGGTCCAGTGGGAATCAAAATGAAAAGTTCAGGACCATCAGACCATTGGCAGGTGTTAATGAAGTGATGAGTGAGGCCTGGAACAATCACCCCTGTGTTTAGTTTTTTGAATTATTTGGGCTTTGGTGGAGAGATGCAAAGGGATTAACTTCTTTGCTAGGAGAAGTTGTTTTAGGACTGTAGCTGTGGGTTTTATCTTCCCCTTTGCCGTGGCTGCTGCAGTACTTATCCTGTTTCAGCTGCCAGATTTATTTTGTGCATGTAGAACCATTTCTTTCACTAGCCATTTTGGCATTGGCTCTAGAACACTTTTAGGGATATTCAAAGATAGTGCTACTTGGCACCACTTCTCCCTTGGTGAGATGGAGCGCTTAAAAATGTGTGGTTTATCTCTCCGCCGGTAAGAATTTCTCTCTCTGGGGCTCCCAGAGTGAGTGCGATTTGAGCCCGGGCTGCTGTGTGGGCTCGCAGAAGCTGTGGCAGGAGAGGCTTTGGTGTGGTGCACTTCCTGCTTTTTCCCCCGCGGTGCCACCACATGGTTGCCTTTAAATGCGGTGTGGGGTTTCTTGCTGAACAGCCTGGGTGTTACCATGTGATCAGAATAACCCAAATCTCGGCCTTTCACGGATAGTGTCATTAACAGTTCCTCCCAAGTTGGGTGGTGTACCCGGGGACCAATAGAGGTACGGTTCGCCTCAATCGCTCGTTCAATCTCCTCTTCCTTAGCATCACATACATTTTTCAGACCTGCCGGTAGCCCACAAATCAAAAGTTTTAGTCGTACGGGGTCTACCGGCGCATCCAATGGGGAAGGATGCGCTCTGCCATCATACATTACTTGAACGCATGCTAATTTTTTGATCGCAGCAGTGACTACAATTGTCTCTGTTGGTTCACCTCTATCTATGGGGTCTAAACTTCCTGCCCAGTGAGCGACTCGGGAAGTTAAGGAATGGTTTCCGTCTGGACCTATACCCAAAAATACTTCGTGACCCCAGGAGCAACCTTTCGCTTCACTGTGACTCAAAATAATTGCGTCCCCGCCCAATTGCATAACACGATACAGAAAGTCTGTTACCGTTTCATCCGGTGCACGTGCAAATGTCTCTTACAGTTCATGCAGTTTTGTTCCGCTGTACGGGCACACGAGTGGTTGTTGTCCCTCAGCCACGGCAGCTGTCCGTGTATTGTTCTTTAAGGATGGGACACAACCGAACGGGCTTGCCCCATATGGGGTTGTCCTCGGAGCTGTAATCCGTGGACTCCTGGTCGGTCGAGTGTCTCTCCATTTGGGAGCTTTTAGATTTTCTCCGGGCTTTGCCTTTCGGAGCACTGCTTACAGGCAGATTCTGTTCACGCAGTGCCGACGTGCTGGGCTGAGCGGGTGCATTCAAATTTGCCATTTGTGACATTTGGAAGGTTGGTTGCTTCCAGGAGACGGCTGGTCCGAGGTCTCGCGCTGCGTTAGAGTTCGCTATTTTACAGTCCTGTCGCGTGGCTGCAGTGGGGGTGGCTCGTAAAAAAGACGGCAGAGGTAATATGGCTCCGGGTGCCGTGTTGTCTGTGTGGACTTCGTCGGTGCTACGCTGTCAGAAAGTCCCAGGAAGGTTTGAAACAGAGTCCGTGTCTGATTCTAATGCTCTGATAGCAGCGCTGCTTTCTTGGAGTTTCTGGTTCTGTGCCTCTGACTTCTCTAACTCTCTTTCTAGCAATTTGGTTTTTTCGTCGTTTTTTAATCTTTTCCTTTAATGTTATAAATTCATCCTGTGCTCGTGCTATGCAGAATCCAATCGCGATCACCCTGTCTTCGGCCATTGCTGCCGGCTCAATGCATAGCTCGGTCACATACTCGGTTAGGTTTTCAATGATTTGGTCCAAATTTGTTAAATTTTTGTCTGGCCCATTCTATGTCTGATTCTTTCAGTATATATCCCATTCTGCAGAAATGTTCACCTATTGAATACCCCTTTCGCTGCGCCATAACTGTTATGAAATGTAAATTCTCGCTGAAAATAAGCGGCGGAGATATTTATAAAGGTATAATAAATATTTATTAACACTATATTACAAGTGATATACAATTGGTATTTATAGGTTCTAGTGTTCAGTCGGAAAGAATCAACTCTGCAGAATGCATATATACAGGCACTTTGAATAGTTTGAGGAAATCTATATGTTTAGAAAGTGAAACTAAATTGGAGTGAGGTAGAGAGAGAGAGCGGGTGGGGGGGTGGGGGTGCCGTGAGTGCTTGTCGGGAAACAGCAAGCCCACAAACAGGCAGTTTGCATAAACTGCCCCAGAAACTCTATGAAGAAATGTTCAGTTTACTCACTAACTGAAGAAAGTTCTCGAGGTTCTTTTCTTGATACTGTTTTATAGTCCCGGAAATCGTAGCATGGATGTATCGTGATAACGTGATACAAACGGCGCTGACCACGTGGTGCTGTACCGCGTGGTGCTGTGCCGCATGGTAGCGGCTTCTCTCGGAACAAAGGGTCCTGGAAGATTACCGGTGATTTCCGGAGGCTTTGCAAGTCAGTTCACCGTTACGTTGTGTAAACAAGCTTGCCGCTCCAGGGGAAAACCCTTGTCGATGCGGCCGCAGGATACGGCCAAAAGCGGCTCCTCTGCGAAGCTGGAGCGACCCTTTCCGCAATCTTACAGAGATCGGCTGGGGAGGGTGCCGGTCCTTTGGGCAGAAGCGGCGACTTGCAGCAATGCACTCGAACGTTGCTGGTTCGAGTCCCAGGCAAGGCGGATCTCTCGCCGGCAGAAGGCACGAGGCAAACGCAGACACGCACACGAGAACAGGTGCGGGTATTAACATGGAGCACCAAACACGGATACCGGGCACAGAACACGGAACACAAGTTGTCCAAAACAACCCCTATTTAACACTTGCTGCATGGACACTGGTCCAGTGAGCATCCTTGTTAAACAGAGCAATTGACCAATGAACTGGTGTTTCACCAAATATAATGTGAATGTAACTTGTGGAAAAAGCCAAGTATGGGCATGTCGTTGGCGTGCCATTGTCCCAAATGCCCCAGGAGATTGTCTACTCAGACAAAGTGGCACCCAGCCCTCCCCCCCAACTTCAGAGGGGAGAGGGGGTTCCAGCTGAACACGTAGGCCATGTCCCACCACTTTAAGGATATAGCCTTGGGCACAGGCACCATTCAACACAGGGCCATGCTGCTCCTAGCACAGCAGATTATGAGAAGTAAGGAAAGAGACTCTTCCCACATGAATAATCATGACTTTACAGATTTCCAGCCTATCTTCTCTGTTCCTCACTCATCTTATAATTATGATCTCAGCCCCTCAAGTTCATGAAACACAGGTTGGATAGGGTAGGAATTGAAGAGAAATGAAACAGAAGGGAAGCAGAAAGTGCTTGTCAAAGGAGTAGAACATATGACTAGGCTGCAGGAAGAAGAAAAAAACTATAGAGCCTGAGAAATAGTTATAATGCAGTGGCAGCTGCATTAGAAGAAGGAACAATCTGATGGATATCTTGGCCACTACAGCAAGAAAAATAAAAATACATACTCCTTTAAATTTGTAAATAAAAACAGACCATCCATAATCCAACACTTGTCATTCTTTTTCTTTCTCTGAGTAGCCCTGCTTAATGGTAGAAATAGAAACTTTTTTCTGACGAATTTTTTTTTTTAATGGAAGACTCTGTAATCCAAGTAATCTTGTTCTTATTTATTCCTCTGTTTCACAGTCACAGTACATGATCCCTGTAAGGGCTTGTCTATAGACTTGCTTTGTCTGAGGTAGCTGACTTGGTACAATTCTCAGTAATACTCACTTAAGGGTACTTACATTAATTTTTTACTGAGTGCTGTAGAACTTGCTTTCTCTTGATCTTTCAAACAACCATAGTTAAGACACAAAAAATTGTGAATGTATATTCCCAAATGTGTTCAATAAAATAAATTGTGAGGCTATTTTCTTAAAAGACTGAAAATACTTTAGATTGAATTTGGAAAATTATTTTGTTGAAAGTATACTTGAAAACCGCAATTGAAACTAAACTACCTAGTACATAAAGTGATCTTTATATACAGATACTTATGTAAAATAATACTAATATTTTGAAACAGTAATTTTTTACTAAGTTAGAAATGTAGAACTCAGAAAACATATTTTTAAATTCTGAGTTCACTGAATTCAGTGATAAAATTTTCAAAGTTTATGCATATAAAACTATACAAAAAGTAGACTTTATAAGCAATGAAGCTTCTGTGTTTAATTACCTCTTATTTCAGTACCATTATTAAATGGCAGACACACAGAGGACTGTAGGTTCTTAATTCTACCTTCTATAGATCTAAATGGTTTGATAATCAGTGAGGAACCTTGGCAGCTTTATTCTGCCAAATCCCACTATGTGATCTGTCTGATGAGACTTTTAAAGCCTTTATAAAGGAAAGTAACTTGTAATTTAAAGAATGGAGGGGATGACCTTTCCCTCCCTCTGCCCTCTTTCTTTTGAAGTAACAAATGGAAATTGAGACAGTGAATTATATTGCAAAAATATAATCTTGATGAGTAAAAAGTTTTTCCTCACTTCATCCCAAAAGTAAATACCACCACAAAATCTCAGAGAAAAGATTGTCATAAGACAATTTATTATTCCTTGAAGAGAAGAGAAAAAAAACAATAACCTGAACTAAAATAACCATTGACTTGCTCCAGTATTTGTGACAGGAACTGAAATTCTCCTGACGCTTCCCCAGCCCCAGTCTCTCCCTGCTAAATCCCTGTTAGTGGCTTCCCCACAAGAACAGAGATGGTTCTTGGTTTAAGGAGAGTTAGACAGAAAGACTTGCCAATGAAATCTCCATATCCTGACTATCAGCCCTTAACTGTAAGCAGAAGACATCTATCCTTAGTTTTATATCATATTTATTCTGATAAGAATATAGAGTAAAGATGAATATGTTAACATATTCACTTTAGGAACAATTTAACCGTACATGCTTTTTTATGTACTACCTTGTTAAAAACAAGTGTTTTGAAAAATGTCCATAATGATCATTTGTAGCTGTATTGCCAAATATGGCCAAAAGAAATAGTAAGAAAATGGAGGAGAAGGGGCATTTCAAACCAACACTAACTATTTGTTAATTGTTTTTATTTTAACATGCATTTTATTTTTAGGCTGTTGTTCAACTCAGGTGATAGTTTGTTCAAGAATACATTGCTTTCTGTTGCAGAATAAAATCAAAGCTTTACAGAAGCACAGAATCAACCAGGTTGCAAAAGACCTCAGAGATCATCAAGTCCAACCTATCACCTAACACCACGTGACAACTAAACCATGGCTCCAAGTGCCACATCCAATCTGGTTTTGAACACCTCCAGGGACAGTGACTCCACCACCTCCCTGGGCAGCCCTTTCCAATGGCCAATTACTCTTTCTGTGAAGAATATTCTTCCCACCTTCTCCTGGTGCAGCTTGAGACTGTGTCCTCCTGTTCTGCCACTGGTTGCCTGGGAGAAGACACCAACCCCCACCTGTCTACAATCTCCTGAAAGAGAGGTTGCTTTCCTGTAGAGAGCAATAAGATCTCCCCTGAGCCTCCTCTTCTTCAGGCTAAACAACCTCAGCTCCCTCGACCTCTCCTCATACGCCTTGTGCTGAAAACCTCTCATGAGCTTCATTGCCCTTCTCTGGACATTGTCTTATTCTGTCAAAGAACTGATTCAAGACTGCTTTCTCAAGAAAAATCTGTTATTCAGATCTATTAAAGAAGATTTTGAACCTAGTTGTGTTACAAATTGCAGTTTTTAGTGTAGTTGAGAAACAGAGATTATTCTTTCTTATACATGCACTATTTGTCACAATGTATTCGAGACACTAGCATGAGGCAGGTTTAGATAATTGGCTTTAGCATCTTGTGTTTTGGCAGAATGTTTCAATGGGTAGAAACACTGATGGGGTAAATTTATGTAATATGACAATATGAGAGCTATTGATTGAATTTTAAAACAGTGTTTGATTTTTGGCTACCATATATAATAATCTTTTTACCAGTTTCCTTATGCACACAAAATTAAACTGACTTCTCTTCAGCATTGAAAAAGTCACAGTTATTAAGAAGAATATTCCTGTGGAGTTGATATAGTCCCTATTACCTCCAATAATTGCAGAGTCACTTCTGATTGTATTAGCTAATGGCTGTCCTTCATCTATTGGTCCAGAATAATCTGCAGCAGAAAAAAAGGAAAATGACAGACAAATAGAAGAAGGATTTCCAAGAAATTTTCACATATTTAAAGCTCATGTGCAGTCTGGTACAGTGGCAGTAGTGTGGGTCCATAAGCATGTCAAGAAAAAGAATGATGTATATGATACTTTACAGTGATAAAGAAAAAAATGTAAATATTCAGAGGAAAAGAGAGGCTAGACAAAAGAACATAAGAATATATGAAAGAGAACTACATTTCTAACTATTCCTTAGATGTTAACCTACATGAAAGAAAAATAAAAAAGAGAGTTATGATTCAGGTTGAGTACTCTATTTAGATTTTGGTTCAGAGATCGGAACAAGTGATAACCGTATGCTACCTGCAAATGAGTGGGTTGTTTCACTTGATGTTGAGGCAGCTCCAGTTGAAGTACCACAGTTGGATTCAGTGAAGTGTCCCTTTACAGTGACAGGGGATGAGCTTCTGTGATGCAGTGCAGCCTTCAAAGGAGCAATGTGGTTGAACTGCACTGAAGAGAGGCATCCAATAAACCCCTGAGAGTTTGCCTTCACAGTCTCCTCATCTACATCACTGTTTTCTGTTAATCAAAAGGAACAGAGAACAATTAATCATAGTGCCAATGTACAAAATAAAATGACACAAGAAGAAATGAATAATTAACCTGTTCTCCTCTGTGAATATTTGAGTTACACCAACATATGTAGATTTGTTCAATCTCTCTCTGTCTTAATGAAAAGACATCCAGATACATTTTTTTTCTTTCTTTTGTTTTTAATAACAGATGAGAGTTGCTAGTCTGCTGATGCAATAGCTTTTAACTTATTATAACAAGTTCCAAATGTATAAAAAACAAATGCAACATTTATTCATCCTGCAAAAAGATATGAATGAAGCATACATGCCCACAAAAATTATCACAGAGCTGAAGCACCTCTCCTAAAATAACAGGCCGAGAGAGTTGAGGTTGTTCAGCCTGGAGAAGAGAAAGCTCTTGGGAAAACTTGTAGTAGCCTTCCAGTACCTGAAGGAAGCCTACAGAAATCTGGGAAGGAACTGTTTATGAGGACAGCAGTTTTAAACTAGAGAAGGATAGACTTAGACTGGAATTTAGGAAGAAGTTCTTTACTCTGAGGGCGCTGGAACACTGGAACAGATCAGGATTGATGGGGCTTTGAGCAACATGATCAAGCTGGGCATATCCCTGCTTACTGCAGGGCAGTTCGCCTAGATGATCTTTTAAAGTCCTTTACAATCCAACACACTCTATGATTCATGAAAAATATGTATTTTATTTGATTTCTTCTCACAAATATATATATTATTGGATCAAATTCTTTCCACAGTTATATATGTCTGCTCTATCCCATCACTATCATGTCTGTCAATACAAAAACTCTCTGAAGATCGCAGATACCAGGAATCCATCAAGGTACGTTATGTGAAATTTTAGATAATGAATATTGCTCCAATTTACTACGTATTTTAAACATCTTTTTTCCTAAGTGGGAAAAAAAACAACCAAACCAACAAAAATACCTGAAACAAAACAAAACCAAAACTCCCACAACCCCAAAAACTAAACAAATAAAACCCAACCCAAACCAGCAAACAACAACAAAACCCCAACAAACCAACTAAAAACAACAACAAAAAACCTCACCAAAAAACACCAAATCAAACCAAATACCACCTTTTATTCTCTTGAGCTGCTTTTGTGAATATGTACATCCTATCAGAGCTCTCTATTTATTCACTAGTTAATGCTTACTAATGTGCTACTTTGGAAACAGAAAACAGTTTGCTTACCCTGACAGTTCCAATTTAGGCAAAAGCTCCAAAAGTACTAATTTTTTCAAAGAGGATTCTTAACGGAAGTTATTTTTCAAGTTTTTACACACAAAATGGTATTTTCTTCTTGTTTCCACCTTCAACTTATCCCAGAACCCAGGAATGAACTTGTGATCCTTACATTGTCCACTATAACAATTTTAAATACCAATGTTCAATGTATTCCTCAGTACGATTAGGTAAGAACTAGTGAAAATTAGGTTAACAGTGAAAAAAGTGTTATGGCAGAATGTTGTAAAACACCACAGCAGCAAGTGAGAAAAGGAAAAGGAATGGGGAAGGGTTTGAAACCATCTAAAGAACCTGAAGGTGCACAAGTCCATGGGGCCCAGTGAGATCCACTCATAGGTCTTGAGGGAACTGGCAGATGATGTTGTCAAATGACTATCCATCACATTTGAAATCTCACGGAAACCTGGTGAAGTTCCTGATGACTGGAAGAGGGGAAGCACAACTCCCATCTTCAAAAAGGAAAAAAATAGAAGACTGTGGTGGTTTGAGCTCTGACTGGAGTTTAGGAGTTCGAACAACAACAGACTGAGATTCCTCCCCACTCCCCCTCCCTTTCTCCCAGAAAAAAAAAAAAAAAAAGGGTAAGGGAGAGGAGAAGTAAATTCATGAAAGAAATAGTCTGGAATCAGTTTGGAAGTAGAAGAGGTAAATCTTTTTTTACAAAAAAGGTAAATATATATATATATGTGTATGTATATAGCAGTAACAAGGAGGATTCACAGAGGTGAGGGATGAGGGTAAATGGGAAAATATACAAAAGCCAGCTTGGATGTCCTTGTATTCCCCTGGATGCGAGTGGATTCATTTGGAAGAAGTAGGCCCCGGCCACGTGGTCAGTGCAGGAGGCAGCGGCAGCAGCGATGTTCTTTCGAGCAGATGAAGCAGGAAAGAGATCAAGCAGCGAGATACCCGCCCTTTTTATAGGCTTGCTGGACAGGAAGGGGGAGTGGAATAGACCACCTTTGAGTAAGGGGATCCCTTCTCCTTGCAAGAGATGAGCCAAGTCCCACCTGGATTAAGTTTCTTTTGTCCACCTGGGAGATGGGTTCTTTCAGCCCCATCCAGGATGGGTGTAACCCAGCACAAAGACCCCAGAAACTCGAGAGCAGTTTTGAGGAGGACTTGGGGTATCAGCTGATGAAAAATTCAGCATGAGTTGGCAATGTATTCTTGGAGCCCAGAAGGCCAGCTGTGTCTTGGGCTGCATCAAAAGAAGTATGACCAACAGGAGAGGTGATTCTCCCCCTCTCAGGAGACTCCACCTGCAGTACTGCATCCACTTTTCATTCTCTCAGCATAAGAGGGACATCAACTTGCTGGAGCGGGCCTGGAGGAGGGCCATGAAGATGATCAGAGGGCAGGAGTAGCTCCCCTGTGAGGACAGGCTTCAAGAGTCAGGGCTGTGCATCCTGGAGAAAAGAAAACACTGGAAAGACCTTATAGCAGCTTTGCAGTGCCTGAAAGGGGCCCACAAGAAAGCCAGGGCTCTTTACAAAGGCTTGTAGTGATAGGAAGAGAAGGAATGGATTGAAGATTGAGGAGAGTAGCTTTAGACTAGGTATTATGAAGAAATTCTCTAACAGTAAGGAGGGGTGAGACACGGGAACAGGTTGCCCATAGAGGTTGTGGATGTCGCCTCCCTTGAGGTGTTCAGGGCTAGGTTAGATGAGGCCTTGAGCAACCTGGTCTAGTGGAAGGTGTTCATGCCCTTGGTGAGGGGGTTTGAACTAGATAATCTTTAAGGTCCCTTCCAACCCAAACCATTCTATGAATATACTGAAGATAGACATTTAAAGCCCTCTGAGTTTACTTGACACACTAATGAGAAAATATTGCTGTGATAATTATTTTTTATTAAATCAAGCAATCTTGCTGGCACAAATGATAAGATGTAGGGAAGAAAAACCTTTCTCCTCTTTAGCTAAGTCAAGTCTAACTGTCTGAAAATGACACAAACTCAAGTTGTCTATCAGAGAATATTTTATAGTAAATGACAGGTCAGTCTCAAAGAATTATAGGAAACAAGGTTATATATGACTGGTGGCTTGTCTCCAGAAGGGTTCTCTGGGGTGTAACTTCAGGGCCAGTGCTCTTTAATGTTTTTATAAATTATGGCAATGAGGATGTCAAAAATACATAATGTACATTTGCTAATGAAACTAAATTGGAAGGATTCACGATTCCCTCATGGATAGTGAGACGATACAGAGAGACTGGGGTAGAGCAGAGACCCATACAATCACCAACAGCATGAAATTTAACAAGGGCGTCTGATTCTTCACCTGGGATGAAGTAATCCTGTTTATATGTACAAATTGGCAGATCAGAGGCTAGAGAGCAGCCCCATGGAAAGAGATCTGGGAGTCTCCATCGATGACAAGTTGGACATGACTGTGTTTTAACAGTCAAAAAAGCCACTGTTTCCTGGGGTGAATCATACCATATCATTAAGCACAGCATATGTTGTGGAAAGTGACTAGACCCATTCTACACCACACTGGGGCAGCCCTGCTTTAAGTACTGTGTGCAATTTTTGGACAGCCTAATACAAGGACACCAGAATATTAGAGTGTGTCCAGAGGAAAGAAACCAAAATAGTGAAAGGTCTCAAGTGTATGACTTATGATGAGTGGCTGAGGTAATTTGCTTTGTTCAGCTTGGAGAAGAAAAGGGTTACGAGGTGACCTCATTGCAGTCTACCTCTGATGACCAGGAACAGGACCTAAGAAAATGGAATAATTGCACCAGGGGAAGTTCCTTCACCTTAGGAAAAAAGTCTCCACTAAAAGGGTGGTTGGTCACTCAAACAGGCTCCCCAGTGAAGTAGTCGCAGCACCACACCTGTGAGAACCAGGAGTGTCTGTAAAATGCTCTTAGTCACATAGTTTAGTGTCAGGTAGTCCTATGAAGAGCAGAGAGTTGGGCTCAATAATCCCAATTGGTTCCTTCCAACTCAAGATATTACATGACTCTATGATTCTATGAATCTGTTTAGAAAAAAATAATGTACATTTGACTTTAACAGGTAAAGTACCATCTGGAGGTACTAATGAGGTATTGTAAATGGATGACTACAAAACCTCACATTGGAATCATGGATTTATATAATCTCTTTTGTTGTAAAAATATCTTTAAGATTACTGATTATTACCTAATTCTACCATGTCTACGGCTAAACCATGTCCCTTAGCAACGTATCTACATCAACCACCTCCCTGGAGAGTCTACTCCGGCGCTTAATAACCCTTTCAGTAAAGAAGGTTCTTCCAATACCTAATCTAAACTTCCCTTGGTACAATTTGAGGTCATTTCTTCTCATTCTATCACCTGATACTAGAGAGAAAAGACTGATCCCCACCTTGTTGCAACCTTCTTTCAGGTAGCTGTAGAGAGCAGTTAAGTCTCCCCTCAGCCTCCTCTTCTCCAGACTAAACAACCCCAGTTCCTTAAGCTGTTCCTCATAAGACCTGTTCTCCAGACCCTACATCAGCTTTGTTGTCCTTCTCTAGACATGCTTTAGCAACTCAAAGTCTTTGTTCTAATTAAAGCCCTAAAACTGAACGCAGTACTTGAGGTGTGGCATCACCAGTGTTGAGTACAGGGGAACAATCACTTACTTAATCCTTGTTGTCACACTATTCCTGAAAAGGCCAGGAAGCTGTTTCTTGTCCACCTGAACCCACTATTGGCTCATGTTCAGCCAGCTGTCAATCAACACCCCCAGGTCTTTCTCCACTTTCCATCCACTCTCTCCCAGGTCTAATGGTGCATGGAGATGTTGTGATTCCAGGGCAGAACCTGGCACTTGGCCTTGTTGAATCCTACACAATTGTCCTTGGCTCACCTATCCAACCCATCCAGGTCCCTATATAGAGCCCTCCTATGTTCAAGCAGATCAATACTGCTTTTCAACCTAGACTGTGTTGACATGAAAATTTGGTTACGGTCAGACATTTTACATTAAAAGTGCTTATTATATATAAAATAAATACATGTATACACCCACTGATTTCATTCAAATCATACATGGTTGATTATTTTTTTTTCCTTGTGATTAATATGTGACCACATAAATACTACTATGCTGGTATAATTTTAATAGCTTTAAACTAGATTAGAAGGTAGAAAGGCACAAAACTAAGCTCACTAGAAATAAGCCCAAGGACAGCACAGGAGCACCTGAGAACAGCCAGACAAGACTTCTGACTTCTCACTACAAAAAGGTGGCAAGACCTATAGACCAACTGAAGTACATCTACAGTAATGCATGCATCATGAGAAAGAAACAGAAGGATCTGGGAGTCATTGTCTATCACAAAAAATTATTATATATTAGCCATCACAGAAATGTGGTGAGATGTTTCACAACACTGGAGTGACACAGTTTATGGCTATAAACACTTCAGAAGTTATAGGCAAGGGTGGGGGTTGAGGAGAAAGAGTTAATCACTTTTTGAGCCTGAAACACAGTGCTCTGATAAAGAAACAGATACCCTCATTAAGACAAGGCCTTGGGAAGTGCTAGGATAGAGAGCAGACAGATAACGGACACCTGGTGTTGACTTCAGTGGTGTAAGAAGTTTGGAAATGCTCAGCCAATGACCGTTTAGGTAAGTTTTGTTTAGCTAGAATGGAAAAATACTGCTAGAATCATGCTTGCTTTGTGCTGTGGTAGAATATATAAGCCTTGTATTCTCACAATAAAGTGGATCTTGCCCTTTTCTCTGAGTTATCTACAGTGTCAAGTCTCTCCTTCACAGATGCCGCAAGGGTCTGTGCCTCAGTATGACATAGGCAAGGAAAGAGAGTTCATGGCATATGCCGGGAAGTCTTTTGATTATATTGAGATTGATGACGATGATGACAGATTTGAGTGTTTATGGGATAGAAATGGGGAAGGACAATAAAGCATATATCCTGGTGGAAGTCTGCTAAAGACCACTCAACTAGGATGAAGTGGCAGACAAAATATTCTTTAGGCATCTGGTAGAGATTTCATGGTCGCTGGCACTTGTAGGAGATTTCAACTTCCCTGATGTCTGCTTGAAATACAACACGGCAGAGAAAGAAATGTCACTGAGGTTCCTAGAGTGTGTGGAGGATAACTTCCTGACACACCTAACTTCCTGGTGATGGAGCCAAATATGGAAGGTGCCTTGCTGAACCTGCTGCTTGTGAATAAGGACTTGTGGGTGATATAACAGCTGGGTGTCATCTTGGGCACAGTGATGATTAAGTGATAGAGTTCTCAGTCGTTAGAGAAATAGAATGGGGTCAGAGAACTACGACCTTGGATTTCCATCGGGCAGACTTCAGCCTATTTCAGAGACTGGTGGACAGAATCCTTTGGGAAGCAGTCCCGAAATGCAGGGAGTCCAGAAAGGGCAAGGAAATCTTAAAGGCACAGGAAAAGGCCATCCCTGTGTGCAGAAGATTAATAGGCAGGGAAGAATGCTGGCATATATAGAGAGGTGTGCTTGCTCCTTAGGGACAAAAGGAAAGTCTATGGTCTTTGGAAGAAAGGACAGGAAGCCTGGGAGGACTACAAAGTTGTGAGGCTGTGCAGGGAGAAAATTAGAAAAGACAAACTCCAACTGGAAATTTATTTATCTTCAGATGTTAAAGACAAGAGGAGATTCTTCTGGAAATGTATTAGCAACAAAAGGAGGACTGTCCATTGTTGGAATCAAGAGGGAGCATAGTGGTCAAGAAAGTGAAAAAGACCGAGGTACTTAATACCTTCTTTGCCTCAGTCTTTAGTAGTAAGGCCAGTTATTCACGAGATACCTGCCCCCCTGAATAGGAAGATGAGGATGGGGAGCAGAATGAAACACCCATAGTCCAAGAGTGACCTGCTGCACCACTTGCATATATGCAAGCCTATGGGTTCAGATGGCATACACTCAAGGGTCCAAAGATAGAAGTGGAAGTGCTCACCAAATCTCTTTCAATCATTTACCAGCAGTCCTGGCTAAACAGAGATGTCCCAACTGACTGGAAATTGGCAAACATGACTCCCATCTGCAGGAAGGGCCACAAGGAGGACCTGGCAAACTACAGACCTGTCAGTCTGACCTCAGTGCTAGTGAAGGTCATGGAGAAGATCACCTTGAGTGCCATGACGCAGTATGTTCAGGGCAACCAAATAATCAAGACCAGTCAGCATGGGTTCATGAAGGGCAGGTCCTGCTTGATATACATGATCTCCTATGATACACATGATCTCCTTCTATGATACAGAGACCCACTTATTAGATGAGGGAAAAGCTGTGGAAGTCTTGTACCTGGACCTTAGTAAATATTTTAATACTTTCTCCCACAGCATCCTCATGGAGAAACTGGCTTTTCATGGCTTGGATGAGTGGACAATTTGTTTGATTAAGAACTGGCTGAATGGCTGGGTCCAAAGCGTGGTAATGAAAGGATTTAAATCCAGATGGTGGCTAGTCACTAGTGGTGTTCCCCAAAGCTCAGTATTGAGGCAGATCTCTTCAGTATCTTTATCAATGATCTGAATAAGGGAATTGAGTGCACCCACAGTAAGTTTGCAGATGACTGTGATGGGGTGGGAATGTTGATATGCTTGAGGTTAGGAAGGCTCATCAAAGAGATCTGGAGAGTCTGGATTGATAGTCTGAGGTCAGTTATATGAGGATTAATAAAGCCAAGTGACAGGTACTGCACTTCACTCACACCAACCCCATACTATGCTACAGGCTTGGTGAAGAGTGGCTGGAAAGTTGCCTGGTAGAAAAGGACCTCGGGGTGTAGGTTGTCAGCTGGCTGAACATGAGCCAATAGGTGGCCAAGAGAACCAACAGCAGCCTGTCCTGTATCAGGAATACCTTGACCAGCAGGAGTAGGGAACTGATCGCACCCTTGTACTCATTGCTGGTGAGGCCCCACCTTGAATACTGTGTTCAGTTTTCTGCCCCTTACTACAAGAAAGATTTGAGTTGCTGAAGAGTGCCCAGAGAAGGGCAACAAAGCTGCTGAAAGGTCTGAAGACCAAGTTTTATGAGGAACAGCTGAGGGAACTGCAGTCTGGAGTAAAGAGACTACATAACAGGAGATTGTAGTGAGGTGGGGGATTGTCTCTTCTCTCTATTATCAGGTGACAGAATGAGAAGAGATGGCCTCAAATTGTACTAAGGGAAGTTTAGATTATATATTAGGAAAAATTTCTTCACAGAAAGAGTGGTCAGGAACTGGAATATACTGACCAAAGAGGTGGTGGAAACACTGTCCCTTGAGGTGTTCATGAAATGTGTGGGCATGGCATGCTGTTTAATGGCCATGGAGGTGTTAGGTCAGTGTTTGGACTTGATCTTAGAGGTCTTTTCCAAACAAAACAGCTCTATGATTCCATGATTCTAAATAATATATTATTTTACTGAAATTTACTTATGATTCAGATTGAAATGTCCAGGAGGAGATAAATAACTAATTAAGCAATTACTTTTCTCACTTTTGTGCAGAAAATAATACACTTGAAAAATACTACACTGATTTTGGCTTCCTTTCCTTCGTATTTTTTGTTTGTTTCATCAATTTACTATTGAGAAAACTGCCAGTAAAGAAAGTAAATTTCTTAGAAGGACTTCCTTTTGTTGCTTTTTAGCAATAAAAATACAGCAATCAGGAGTCACAGGTAGGTGTTATTTGTGGAACTGTCATATGTTACCTTGCTGAGACTGAGTTGAAAAAAATTACTTTATAATAATGCAATTAGAAGACAAAAATTTTGCCAGGAGAATTTCATCAAGCTGAAGAATCTCCATTAAATCCCTGAATACTGATTTCTTTTAATACTAAGATTTTGTCCAAGATTTTAACCCTGTAGAAACTTCTCTTTCTGTAAATATTTGTCCTGAAAAGCTTTTGTATTAGAAGTAAGCCCTGACTTAATTAAAAATATAATAAATATTTCATATACATTTTCTGCAGTACAATATGTGCTTTAATTTGTAGGAGCTGTACAAAAATGCATATTGTATTCTAACAGACATATTAAATGTTTTTCTAAACCAAGTTTAAAATACTGAATTTTACTATTTTATTACAATACAAATTCCTAAATTCTTATGTTAGAAAAAGCTATATAAAGAGAAATGGGCATTTTAAAAGTGACTATTATTAAGCATGTACTTCACTGCAGCATACTTTTTGGATTACCCAGACATTATTGTTTAAAAAGGCTGATTTCCACATTAAACAATTGAATTATCACTTTAACCTATAAGTGGACTATACTGAGAGTTTTGAAATTCCATTACTCTTATCAATAAAGCTAAAATAATTGGAGTTGAAGTAATCTGCACAAGTAATAATTATCTTGAAATATATTCCCATAAAGACAGACCTAAATCATGCAATTATAAATTCAGAGACAAATAAACCAATATAAGAAAGAACACTTTCTGTACAAAAAGAGTGGAAATGCTTGGATACACAAATACCATTTAAAAGTGGGTAAGAATTATTTTACTGGCTTAATTTAGGCCTTCTTACTAAGAATCTAGTGAAAATTAATTTTGATTTATTACTAAAATGACAAATTTTAACTTTGTCAGACATGATGAAGTTAACATGATAAAAATTTGAGTATAAATCAGACCTAAGTAAATCTTGCTGGTAGTCTGTCTTTATCACAGCATAGAAAGGTCAGCTACTTTTACTGAAAAAAAGTTGCCCAAAGCTCCCCACCCTCATTCTGGGAAAGGCTAGGAGTCTTTGTCCTGGACAAATACAGCTTTACTCAATGGAAGTATATTAATTCTCAAGAGGGTTGCTGCAAATGAGAGGTTTCTACAGGTTTCCTACAGTGTGAGATGGTTAGAGAGAAAGTATGTTCTTCAAAGGAAAATACAAACAAAAGGAGTCCTTTGGCTTCCATTCTGTGAATTTTGTGGTGGAGTGTACTGCTTTTTTTTTTTTTTTTTCCCTCACAACTAAACCTTCACATATTTTGCTGAGGCCCCAGATAGCCTAGCTCCCTAGAAATTTTGTCACAATGTTGAATAACATAAATTCAGAAGTCTTAGGTTCTCTGAAGAAGGAGCTAACTCAGATTTGCTTTCAACAAAACCCTCAGATATGTGCTACACAGAAGAGATCAGAAAGGTTCTTCTCCAGATGAAGATAATTCTTAGAAAATCTATAGTTTTCTTGTCTAGTTTTAAAGTTGTGGGGTTTCTCCCAACATTTCAAAGTACAAGACAAAATATGACTTCATATTCTATAACACCTTCTGCTTAGATCTCTCTACTGAAGCAGTCATCCATTACTTTTTTTAACTACCTTCTTAAAGTCTCCTTGCATGTCTAGACATGACTTCACAAGAATTACAACCCAAGGCAGATTTATAAACAGAAGCAGCAGCTCTTTAATAGCTTTGAAGAACTTTGAACAGGATAAGAGTGCAAAATATGTTTTCTTCAGAACAGATTCCATAAACTGAACCAAATAGGGTGGAATGCTCCTACAGGTCATTGTAACTCCATGCTTCAAACTGCTGTGATGATGAAAAGACATTATTTAATTAAGGGCATTCCTGCCTTTGAAGTTTTATAACACTGTGGTTTATTTGGAAGAGACAACACTGGTACTGATCAAAAGGGACTGCTACTTGCCTAAAAAAAAATTAAATAAATTGATGCAAGCTTTGATATAGAATTTAATCACAAAGATAAGAAATCCTTTAATTCGATACCAGTCATTGTACTGTTACCTTTATGTGAATATGATTGCAACAGACTTCTACGCTTCAAAATATTATAAATTCCTGATTCAGATTTACCATTGATTCATAGAGCTTTGGAATATAGTTAAAAAAAAAAAAACTCTAGCACTTTATATTTGGCTTATATTGCTTTAAAGTTACACTTCAATGATATTTAGCACATAGCTAAACAGCATCTGTATTCTGAACTTCAAGTTCTATAAATAAAATCTACATTTCAGAAGTAATATACATTTATGCTTGTGTTAGAGGTTGTTCTGGGTTACATCCATCCTGGATGGGGCCAGCCCTCCAGGTGGACAAAAGAAACCTGACCCAGGTGGGCAGAGAAAGACTTCGTTTTACCCCTCCCAGGAGGAGGGGTCCCCTGGGTCAACGGTGGTCTATTCCACTCCCCCTTCCTGTCCAGGAAGCCTATAAATAGGTGGACATCTTTTATTGCTTTCCTTCTTTCTTGCTTTGCTTGCTCAAAAGAAGATCGGATGCGGCCACTGCCTCCTGCACTGACCATGTGGTTGGGGCCTATTTCTGCCAAACTGAATCTACTCACATCCAGGGAAATACAAGGTCATCCAGGCTTGATTTTGTATATTTTCCTATTAACCATTATCCCTTATCTTTCTGAACCCTCCCTGTTATTGCTATATATATATATACACTGTTAAAAAAATGTACCTCTTTTACTTCCAAACCGATTCCAGACTATTTCTTTCATGAATTTACCTCTCCTCTCCCCTACTCCCTTTTTTTTTTTTTTCCTACCTTACAAGTAAAAGGGAGGGGGGAGAAATCTCAATCTGTTATCATTTGAGTTTATAAACTCAGATTAAAGATCAAACCAGCATAGAGGTCCTCCAGTAAGAGCACAGTTCAGGTACATTGAAAAGTTTCCAATTAATCCTGATTAAAAAAAAAAATTTTTTTTTTTTAGAAGTCTGTAAGTATGATCTTTAAATTTCATTATTCAATATATTTTAAGTGTTTGATTATAATACATTAAAACAATAATTAGTGTATGCATTGTAGTATGTGTTCAAAATTATTCTTCCACTTATTCTAGTGGAATTGAAAAATTGAAAAATGTAACAATTTAATTGATGGATAAGGAATTATCTGGATGACCTTATCCAAACAGTTGTGTACAACAGCTCAATGTCTAAATGGAGAATGGTAACAAATAGTGTCCCTCAGAAGTCCGCATTGTGACTTGTACTGTTTAATACATATGTTAATGATGAAGACAGTAAGATTGAGTGCATCATCAATAATTCTGCTGATGACACAAAGCTGAGTGGTATAGTTGTTTCACTAGAGGAAAGGGATGCAGACGTGCCTTAATAGGCTTGAGAAGTGGGCCACTGTTAAGGTCATGAAGTTCACAAGGCCAAGTGAAAGGTCCTGTTAGGGTAATCCCTATTATCAATATTGACTGTGGAATGAAGGAACAGAAAGCAGACCTGTGGAGAAGGATTTGAGGGTGTTGGTGCATGAAAAAAAATTATATGAGTTGACAATATCCACATGCATCATAGAAACTCAGTCTTATCCTGGGTTTCAACAAAACAAGCATGGCCAGCAGATGGAAGAGTGGGATTCCGCCTCTCTGCTCTAGTTGGACTGCACGTGGATTGCTTTGTTCATGTTTGCACAAGAAAGGCATGAACATGTTTTAACAGAAGAGGGCCACAAAACTGGACACAGGGCTGAACACCTCACCTGCAAAGAAAGGCTGAGAGATTTGGGGTTGTTCAGCCTGAAGAAGAAAAAATTCTGGGTCCACCTTATTACAGCCTTTCAATATACAAAGACAGTTGTGGCAGTTTAGGCTTGGTGCCCCCTGCTACTGCTACATGAGATACACCTCTGGTGTCCTGGGTGCCCACCCAATAGGGGTGGACACAGGAAATGGCGTATTTCTACCCATAAATCCTGCACCCTATAAATCCATCTGCAGAGTCATTCTCTTCCTCTTTCTTCCCTCTCTGCCCCCGTGGGAGATGCTCTCTCTTATCGGGTAACAGTGGGGGAGTATCTCAGGCCTCTTAGGCCTGACTAGGCCTAATGCCAGGAGGAGAATGGAGGGGGGGGCAGTCTCAGACCTGGCCAGCCTGAGACTTGCCTAGCAGTGGGAGGGGGGGGAAGAAAGAGCCCTGGGGGTTTTGGGTAGACCCTCAGGTGGGAGGAGGGAAGGATTGGGAAGCCTCTGGGAATTATGTAAGTGACTCTGTATGCTTTGGGATGTTCTTTGCCACTATGCGTTGTAGTTTTCTGTAGTTTCACCAATCGCTTTTCCATTTAAACTTTCCATCACTCTGCAATCCTTTTGTGCGAGTGTCATTCTTTTGTCCCTCTCGGGGCAAGAGACAATCTATCTGGCCTCAAACTAGCATAGATTTTTTGGTAGCAGAGGATGGTTCCTGTGCTGAAATCTGCAAATTGGATTGGAGAAGTGCAGAGGTGGGAAAGTTGAAATGGATATCTGGGCGTTGTTGGTATTGGGTGGCTGGGCTCAAGGCTTTGTGCTGGGGCGACCGTGTGGGCATTTTATGGGTTTCGAGGGGACACCCTGGTGCGTAACTTTTGGCGTGGAATCCCTCCTGCTGTTCCAAAGCGGCAGCGGTGATTTTGTAGCCACTTGCTTCGGGGGGAAAGCTTAAGATTGCGATGCCTGTCCATTTCCCTTTTGTTCCCTGTGGTGCCAGCAGTGAGCAGAGCGGCGTGGAGCCGAGGAATGGGGAGGGACAGTCAGAAGCAGACCAGGGTCGGCTTGTCCCGTGGCGGTGGGGGCTAGCCGCAGCGGGGAGGTGAGCGGTGGCTCCCGCAACTCAAGAAAGCGGGCAGTGGCTGCAGTTCAAAACCTGCTTTCGAGGTCCAGGGAGCGAGTGTAGCTTTGGCTGGAAAAGCTGCTGTTGTGTGAGGGGTGGCAGCGGTTTTGATCTGTACCGCAGCTGCAGAGGCGACAGCGGCTCTGTCGTTCCGTATATCGGGCAATGGCCGCTGTTATCTCTCCCCTGATTTTCGGACGCGTTCCGAAAATGGCGCCTAGCACCTGGCTCCACCTCTCTTCTTGGCGGGTTGCAGTGCAGCCACTCCCTCTCCCGGGGGAGGGCTGTGCAGCTGGATGCCTTCATGCCTCAGTATGCTTATCGCTCAGGGGGAGCGGTGTGCCTGTGCGCGGTGTGCATTCGTGTAGCCTCGGGCTGTGGCTGGAAGTGGTCAGCACTGGGCTTGGGAAAGGTCCATGCAGCTTTGGAAAGTCTCAGCGTGCTGTTGCCTGCAAGGGGTGGAAGGAGTCGAGTCGTGGAGCCTGATTGTTCTGACTCAATTGCCCCGAGGGGTGGAAACATGCCGCTTGAGTGGATGGCGATAGATGTTTGATTGAGAAGTTATGAGGTTGTTTCCAGGTGGCCAGGATGTCCATCGGATCCATGAAGAGTTCACCATGCAGAAGAATGAATTCTGCGTCGCTGGGAGGTTCCACAGGATGAGGGAGAAGAACTGGAATGAATTGTTACCTGAGCCCGAGGGAGAGACTTTTCAGAAGGACGCCCAGATGAGGACCTGGACTTTGCCAGACATGTCATCTAAGGATTGTTTCTAATTTGATGATATGTTTTGGGTTTAGGAATTATGGGTATGAAATAAGGGGTGGAAGCTAGGCGCCATGTAGCAGTAGCAGGGGGCACCAAGCCTAAACTGCCACAACAGTTTAGAAGAAAGACTCTTTGCAAGGGTCTGTATGAAAGCATAAGGGGTAACGATTTTAAACTTCAAGAGGGTAAATGTAGATTAGATATAAAGAAAATGTGGGGATTTTTTATGATGGGGTGGAGACTCACTGGAACAGTTTGCCCCCAGTTGTGGATGATTCACCATTAGAAGCTTCAGGTTCTTTCTACTTATGGTACATGATTTATTGTATTCTTTGTTTATGATTTCACACTGATTTCTCTTCTTTGTGATACTAAAAAGACGTGGTGTTTCATAATGACGTATTGCAAATTAAGAGAGAAAAGTCTAAAAGTGATCATTTTCCAAGAAGTACTTAAGATTATATTTGTGTTTCAACAAGACAGTACCTTGATTGTATCTTGATTGTGACTCAGTGTCTAATTAAAGACAACATATATCTTTCAATGAAGTTAGGGCTAATTTTTTGATTGTTTTGGTGACATTTTGATCTGTTTTAGAAAACCTATGGTATACTTTCACTTACCTAAAATCTTGCCAAGTGTGAGAGCCTTGATTGCATTGAATTCTGTACCTGAAGACAGAATAAACTTCATTCTTTCATTCTGATTAACCTGCATAATGGTTTGATGAAAACCAGAGTATAATAATAGGAGAAATATTAGTCAAAGTTTGCAAAAACACACATAAAATCAGGATTAAAAGAAAAAAGAACATGAGATCATTTGATATATCTAAATCTGGTATTTCTAAATCTGAGTTTAGACAATTAGCCTTCTCAGACCACTGATTATAGCTGTGATAGTTCTTAAGCATCCCACATAAGCCTTTATTTATCTTACTGATTTGGCTGATTCCTTCTTTCTCATCTGTAACATGAATAAAAATGATAAACCTTCAAAAACAATGAAAAGGCCCTTTTTATTAGAACATTTAGTTCTTAGAGATCAAATATTACACTGCAAGTGCTCTGAAGGCCAAGGTTCCTCTAGAACTACTTGCATTCAAGCATTACGCCAAGAATCTAACAAACTCATTTCCAGTCTCAAAATATTAACTTCTAACTTCCATTAAAAAAAAAAAAAAAGTTACTACCTACTGTTAGGTAATAGATATGCTTAAATTTCACTCAAATTTCCACAGAAAAGAAGATTATTTTTAACAGCCACATTCCTTAGTGTAGAGGGGACCAATAACAAATTAGACAAATTTTCTTATATTATCATCTAGATGGTAATGTATTTGTACTGTAGTTCAATACAAAATTTGAAACAAACCCAAAATTTAAAAAATGCAAGGCCAAAAACAACTGTTAGCAATCAGAAATATTTCACAAACTGTGAAAATGTAACTATCATACAATTCATTTTATTTTCATATAATTTGTGAGGAAGTATTGACTTCTTGAAATAAATAAGATTGTCTAATGTAGACTTCTGCTCTGCATCATGAGTCTGCCCACCTTTACTTTATTTACCAGAGATATTAAACCACATTTTATTTGGTGGCAATTGTTGTAACCATTTACTTAATTTTATTTTGGATCTTCTACTATTTATGGTAATGCATTTTTGCAGTTTTTTTTCCCAACCAAATTACCTCCACATAGAGTGTTTCTTCCTCTCTGTTTATCTTCACCTGTTGCAGATGTCCATCAGCCATGCTTTTGATATTGATGCTGAAGACATCAGGATCTTGATGGCTATCTAGCTTATATCTGATCTGTAAACTTCCTGCAGAGATAAATAGAGCAAAATTTATAGTGCCCTACATGCACAACAGGCAGTGTAGATCATATAGAATGCTTCCTCTCTCACAGGAATTTGAAGATCATTATGGAGCAAAACAAATGTTTGATATATTTAAGGAATTAACTACCATAAATTGACATAAATGAGAAATGAAAGGAGGAAAGAGGAAAAGTAATATCAAGATATTATATCAGATTGATGTCTATGAGGTAGTGGCAAAGATAGCCATAAACTGTTAAAAATCTGAATGCTGACTTAAAATTTGTTCAGAAACTGTACTAAGCACTTTTATAATTAATCTAAGAAAAATCCAGTCTAGTAGCTCATTATCAGTGTGACTTACCATGTAAAACTCGTATGATGGGGGTGGGGACCACACTACAGTTATCCTACATTCAAATCTGTACTCAGGAAACATATTTGAACACAGGATCATATTTGAACACAGAACCACTGTATATGTCTTTGATAAACCCAAAGATTCAACTCAGTCTGTGGATTTTTTCAACTGAAAAAAAAATTATCTATACATTTAAGAAATAGTGAAAAATAAAAATGGAAACATCAGTTATGTGTATTTTCAGAGATATACATGTGTATTTGGGTAGATGTATATTTAGTCTGTGAAATTAGTTGAATGAAAAAACCTGTGATTACTTTGGAAAATGGCTAATGTACTTTCAAAGGGTACTTTATTTTGTAATTTATCATGACGATTAATAAGCTGCATGAGTAGCAGACAGATCAGATACATTTTGAGTTTTATTTTAAAACATTTTAAAAAATTGCATTATTTTACTGCATTTTGCAAGAGTTTCCAGAAATAAGTATTTTTACCAATATGATAAGAAAAACAGGATTAAAAGTTAGAATAACAATAGCAGAAATGGGTTTTGTGTGGAAAACATTGCTTGATGCATCTGAAAAAATAAATATACCTTTAAAGCAACAACAGTGCAATGCCTAATTTGTGCTTCAGGTCTGGAAATCAGAGTTAAACTGAGATGGCAGCTGTGATGGTTGTTAGTGTTTCCAGGTGGCCTATCTGAACACTCACCATTTCTAGTGAGAATGACTGACAGGTATTCCTTGTAGAAGGAGCTGATGTAAAGCAGTAAGCTTGGCGTCCGTGTTGTTCGGAATGCAAATGTAATTGCCTCTCTGTTTAGTGTCATGTCAGCATAGAAAGATGAAGCATGAGAACTAGAATTTTCAGATAAGGTGTAGTATTCTTGAAAATTATATGTCACAGAAGTACCAGTCACAAAATAGGCAGAGATCTCTGAAAGACAAAATAATTCACTTTTAAAATATAATGCAAAAGAAGACTCTTTACTTTTTTTTTCTTATTTTTTTCTTTATGCCAAAGGAAAAACAAAATAAAGTGTATTTTTAGCTATTGTGATTTAGTGGAAAAAGAAATGTGAGAGAAAATATAGGGAAAAAACATAAATCTTTTGCAAGCATTTAAATACATCTTTAAAGGACTGTAAGAATTTTTTTTCTGGACTGTATAGTTCTGTTTTCAATAACTGATAAAGCTGAAAGACATGCTTGCCTTTTTTACAGAATGGCCCAGCATAAGCAGAGAAATTGCAGTCACAGGAGAACCCACTGTATTTCTCTCTACATTTTCCACCATTATGACACAGGTTACCATAGCTGCTACAATGTCCAGGACAACCTGGTCCAACTCCTGGTGTTATCTTTGCTCTCTCTTCTAGGTCAAGAGCTATTCCATTCAACTGCAATGAACGAATGCATCCCAAAAATCCTTTTTGTCTGGATGCTGTCCCACCTGAAATAAATTCATGAGAGTTTTAAAAGAAAAAAAGGTGTAAAAATGTATTTATGTTTTATTGCCCCTGAACCCCCTGTTATGAATTTGCAGCCTCTTCATGTGAAAACTTCTATAAATAGCTGTAAAAGCATAATTGGTTTATTTTCTGTCAAGTACTTACAGCAAAGCATTGAAGATTTTAATGACAAACAAAAATTTTGCACAGCAAGATACCAAGCAATGATGCATATTTCTATTAATTCATCAAGGAGCAACATTAGGTAATTAGGTGTCTTTCTTTTTCCAAGGAGAGAAGAGGAGCTTGTTGCACACCTTACTCTAATATTCCTGTCATTTATTCTCATTTAAAATGTACAAGCAGTTATAATTATAATGCATCTCCAATTAACTTTTGGTTAAATGGATTCTTCTGATCATCCATTTTCATTCTTGTCTGTTTCAAAATTTTCAAAATTCTTGGTATTACATTGAAAAACTTTATATAGCTGTTGTTATTTACAGATATGATGGCATAAACCCACCTAAGAATAGGAAGATTTCATGTTATCTCTGCTAAAATGAGCATTTTGATGGCAGGTTTAAGTTTTAGTTAGTTTTTGTTCTCTTTTGCTCTTTTTGGAAAACTGGAATATACACATCTAAGAAGTAAAGAGAGAGTGTTTTAGCCTGAAGATGTCACACTCCTGATATGGTAGTAATTGACTAATAGGTAACTATGGCAGGTGCTATTCATATGAGATAACAGTTAAGTAAAAAGTTCCTCTGGTAATATTTTTAGGGCACTTTATATTTGATTTTTCTCTACATCCTTTACTGGTTTGAACAGACAAGATTGAGTCTGTGTCAGCAGACTGGCAGCAGAAGTAGTCAAACAGTAAGTCTTGTTACTCCCTCCACTAAGAAAAATATATTAAATTGAATAGATTAAAATATCTTATAAATAGTTGGGAGATAGTTGCATTATCCAAAGGAGAGGTTTAACTAAAACAGAAAATAAACTAGATATGATGTTTATCCACATGACAATATTGCGGTTGCAGAGACAGATTACACAAAGTGACCTTGCTACAATCATAGCAAGCCTTCACAAATTATATTCAGGAAATGTATGAGACAAATTATTCAAAAGAATCACCATAATTTGTCATTTCACACTTCAAAAACACTGGTTTGTCTAAATGAAATTAAACAAATGCCACTTTTATCAATTCTGCTCCCTCTCCATTTATTTTTTTCAATAAGAATTCAGTTTCTATAGCTATAGTATCAAAATATTATTCTTAACTCTTACCCAACACACAGCAAATCAAACACATGTTCATTTTGTACTATGTGTCTCACAGCAGGAACCTCTTTCATTAGATGAGGTTTCTGAAAGCCCCATCCAACCTGGCCTTAATCACTTCATGTAATGGGACATTCACAACTTTTCTGGACAAACTGAGAAGCTGTGAATGAAGAAACACAATAAAATTTCTTTGAATTTACAGATTTAGTACATTTTTTTTCCTTTAAAAAAATATGCAAATTGAGATCTTTTAGTTGTTCTTTGAACAAACCTCAAAAGAGGAAAACTTTGGTTGAAATTCTGCCCAGCAGTAAGTATAGGCCAAGACACTAAATTTGTAATCTTATAATAGAGCTACATCTCAGCGGATTTTTCACATAGGATCTCATCTCTTCAGACAAACTGTTTCAGAAAACCCTGTTGTTTTCTTTCCATTCATTTTATTTTCTTTTCCTTTTCATCTTTGCATGAAGATAACTATGAAAGATTCTGTTAAATGAATGCCTACCTACAAAAAGCTGGCTGTTGAGCTGTAAGTGTGTATGTCCATCAAGTGGAGCACTGTGAGACCTTTGAGGAAGCTGATCTACTTGTAAGGATGCTTCTTTGATATTTCGTTCAGCCTTCACACAATGCCACTGGTCATCATTTAAAGAACTGGGTGATTGGACTCTAACTTCATTACGTCCGTTTCCAACATCAAACGAAAAAATCACTTCAGATGGAGCTAGAAAGAAGACAGTAATACAAGACACTTAAATTGTTTAATAGCTAATTGGGTCATAAAATCCTTAAGTGGCCAAACAAATTACTTTAAGGTCTAATCTACTATTTCATGGAACAAGACTGATTGTGCTAGGGGAAAAGTTTACTTCAGGAGGCTTATCCCCAAAATTTGTTCTTCCCAGTGAAATCAATGATTTGCCAACAACACAGAAATCAAACTTTTTGTAGACCCATAGAAAGCGTAGTAGTTCAGTATTCACAGAATTCCTACCGATATACAAGTACAATGTACAAGTTTTGATGTAGTTTATACTGTATACAATATGTACAGTGAATTAATTTGAGACATTTACTAAGCAACTTTATAACATGGGTTTATAGTTCACATAGAAAATTGTAAATCAATCTTTTCAGACAATGAATATGGCAGAAACTGAAGACCTGCACATTACAAATATTTTATGATGAAAGGACTAGACATTTGAGAAGAATTCCATGAAGCCAAGAAAAAAGTTTCCCTTTACGTCACTGGACTCTGAGGCAAAAGCACAACAATTAGATGTAAAGGGAAATAAATATGCTTCAAATACATTTTCAAAGATTACTTTACTGAACTCTTAAAAACAATTTCAATTTAGTATTTTTATTTTATTTTCAATTTTAAATATATGTTAGACGTCTAATAACATATAGATGCGCTTTGGCCACCCTTTAGCCTGAGTAATGCCATATCCCTTGAATCTGTTTTTTATAACAAAAAAAAAAAGAAATTCTGAACCAGAGAGAAAAAAAAGTAAAATGACAAATATGAAAAGATTTAATTTTCCAGATAAACTAAAGGCATAATGTGCAGTCAATTTTTAAAAGGATGGATTTTTTTAATAAATTATCTCTTCTGCTTAAATATCAACAGTGTTTTACACAATAACAAGAAATCACTGATGTCTAAACCCAGTTCCTCAGTAAAATTGGTTTTAGGATAAATTTGTTTCATTTCATGAGAGCTTAGTCTCCCTTTACTTAGGGATAAAATACAACCACACCATAGGAGAACAAAAGCAATAGAAACTCCATGTTGTTGGGTAACGAATTTGTGCTGAATTTTATCTTATATATGGAGGCGTTTTAATCCTTTTTATCCTGTTCGAGTTGTGGCTGAAAACACAAATTCTGCTTTGCCTGCCGAACAATATAACAGAATTATGTGATCTGAATAATGATCTGAAAATAATATTATTGTTTAGATCTTAAAGGCAAGAACAGAATAATAAAGATTTGGAAACAACCACTGAAATAATGAATTAAGATACTACCCCTAGAAAAGTAACATTATCTTTAAAAAATGGAACCAGTCCCAGAAGTTCCAAAGATGAAGACCTAGACAGCAAGGGTGTCTGAAAGTGTCTGAAGTTAAAACTATAGTCAGTTAATATTTTATAATATTTTATAATATTTTAAATCATTCTGCTAAAACCAACTGTATTGCAGATTTGAAAGATATTTGGCATTTATAAGAACAGTGGTTAAACAATATGTGGAAGGTATTCCACAGGACATAGAAAGATGTTGACTGAGTTCTAAAATTTATGCTTTTGCTAGAAAAGACTGAAGCAAAAAGTACTTCTGTCATTTTCTGGGAAGCAAGGAAGGGAACATCCAGGAACTTTCTTGTGGTACAAAAATACTTTGTGGGCCCTACCTACCTTGGTATTACTCAAAAATTTTCAAATATCGCGGGGGCTCTTCTGGCCCTGATGCATTCAAACATAGACTGAGCACAGCTATAGTCTGGCAAAGAGAGAAGTGCAGTGGCTAACTGTGGCTAAAATACAGAAACACAGTCAGCACAGAATGCACAGTCATTGAGAACCATTCAGACTATTGAGGCTGAGTATCACATGCAGAAGCAGGAAGTGATTATCAGGTAATAAGCTATACCTGAATGCAATATTTTCCTTGAAGGAAACAACTGAATTCCACCCATCAGGGTCAAGTTATGAATACATGCAGAAGAAAGCCCACAATAGCTACATATTGGACTCTAAAGAAAATTTCCAAAGCAGCAATTTCCAAAGCAGCTGCAGATGACTCTCCAAATTAATACACCATAGTGTTCCCAACCTACTTTAAATTTCTGCTTAACTCATTGCTTTTAAATAGGAAATAATCCTTCAGTGAGACTCAATAAAAAATAGTTACTTTCAGTCAGAGGACACAACCTGTGATTATGTAAGTGTTTAACGCAGTGTACTATTCAGAGCTGATTCAACCTTGTTGCTTTCAACCAGTATTTCTACAGAAGAGTACAGGAACTCAGAAATTTGAAGACTTTTTTTTTTTTTTAATATATATATTTCTGTAAAGAAATCCAAAGAGATCAAGTACCTTTTTTCAAGACAATTCACTGTGTTTTAAAATACAGCTAGGACATACGCTTTAATTTTTGCAATATCTTTCTAGAATAGTATACACCAATATGCCACAGTGTTTATAACTTCATAAGAATGAATAAACAGGACTAAACTTCACATTTCTTGTAAAGATTCTTCATCTGACACTTTTGCATTGGCAATGCTGGATCAGAAAGTCTCAAGATCGTTATGTCCTAAATAAAAGAATTAGATATCAATCTTGAGAGCAGTCAATAAAATGTTAAGAAAAATTGCTGTGTTTACAAATATGGAATGGCAAATGTTAATATTGAGTTTTAAATAATTTATAACACAGCCTCATCTTAAAAACTTACACCTGACAATTTGATTACTGTTATTTACTATTACACAGATCAAAGAACAACATTAATTTATGTGGAAAAAATAATAGAATATCAAGTGTGCATTGGTGGTTTACATTCACATCTATTATAACAGAGTATATGATGAGAAAATCTAACTGATCCAAATATACATATTGTGCAAGACTTTCACTTCCTTTCATACCTCAGTAGTCACAAGTCATACAAAAAAACATTAGCATACAGTAGTTTAGGTGTTTATGAATGAATGGGACAAGTGATGTGAGTATTATTTTCAAGAAACAGATATGGTCTTCTGACAACTACCTGAATAAATTTGGTTCTCAGAGGCATTCCTTTAATGTTTTCATTATTTAACTATTTTGAATATGGCAAATCATTTATCACATAAAAATATCACAGAATAATATCAGAGATTCTCTACTAAAGTTCTGACACAGTATGTTTTCTGAATTGCATGACACTGTCAAAGACGTTATAACAGTAGGATGTGTATATCTTTTCACAGAACTTTAACAGAAGATAGTTCATATTGATAAACATGGCACAAACACTGTCATAATAGACTGTCTTTCAAATACAGCACTACATTTTGAGAGAATAAACCAAACATATTAAGCATTAGAAAATAATCTGTAATTAAAATGCCTAGAAAAGAACACAGGAGATATTTTCCTGTTTGTCTCAGTAGCCTAAGATATCGACATTGACAAAAAACCCAAAGCAGAATATTTTACTTTTCAATTGAAATTCATATACTTTTCAATGGTAATATTTTACATTATGTGAATATATTTTTATGTGTGTTTTTATTTGTACTCTTCATTGGAAAATATGTGTGTGTGATAACACAGTGGTTTTGTGGGAAGGAAAAAAATAAGAAAAGAAAACAAAAACCTAATAAGAAAAAACAAAACAAAACAAAGAGACAAACACACACACACACACAAAAAAATACAAAACAAAACCAAACCAAAACCAAAACCCAAAACCATACCCACAAAACCAGGGGAAAAAAATCAATTGAACAATCCCAAGGTAAAATTCATAGAATTATAGAATGGTTTGGGTTGGAAGGGACTTTAAAAATCATCTAGTTCCAACATTCTCACCATGGGTAGGGACACCTTCCACTAGACCAAGTTGCTCAAAGCCTCATCCAACTTGGCCTTGAACACCTGCAGGGAGAGGGCATCCATGACCTCCCTGGGCAACCTCTTCCAGTGCCTCACCACTGTTACTGTAGAGAATATTTTAGTAATATCTACTCCAAATCTATCCTCCTCTGGTTTAAATCCATTCTCTCTCATCCTATCACAACAAGCTCTTGTTAAAAGTCCCTTCTTGGCTTTTTTGTAGATCCCATTCTGGCTGCTATAAAGAGGCCGTAAAAAGTTTTTAAGTTCTTAAAAAGGCACCTGCCAAATATAAGACTTTAATTAATGCACCATTTCAAATGAATCCAAAGGTTTTTGTAACAATAATTCCTCCTTTTAATAATGAACAAGATAAGAATATAATATTAACTAGGGTATTTATTCCACATTCTCACCAAATTTAATAAGACATTCAATTTTATCTTGTGCAACAAAAATTTATTAATGTGCAAAAGTATAAATATTTGAGTATATACAAATAAAAATAAATAAATTTAAAAGCACTAAAAAGTAATTATGTGGAAGTGTGACTAGGCTAGGATACTATGCCATGGAATGTCTGAGTCACACATTGTGATTGGTGGATCTCCATCAGCCACATGTAATGCCTTGCCTAAAAATTTGGAGAGAGAATTTGGTGGCAAGGGTGAAGCAAGAAAGGAAAGGAAAAGCAGTTTGAGTGGAGAGAGGCTGATTACTGTGCTCTTAGATTAAGAATTCTCTGGGGCAGAAATTATCTTTGAACGTGTATTTGTACAGTCTTACTGATGGGATTTTGGTGGGAATAATAAAGCTAACAGTAATAGTATTAATAGTAATAAAGCTAAAGGACTTTTAAAAATATTCTCCTTTAAGTTAATTCTAATTTAGTCAAACTGAAAGCTGTAAAAATAACAAGAAGAAGAAGGACAACAACCATTAGTCATATTACTTACAGTATAGCTCTATCCTTATAAAGTCTTGAATTCCCAGGTTTTCTAAAAACACTCCTGAAGAAGCAGTAGTTTTAAAGAAAAATGAGATATCAGCACTTAGTTCTCCATGGAAGGTAGGGAAATGAAGGTAGGATGTCTCTGTGTTGAAGGTTGCTGAATTCCAAAATGTTCCTGGTCATCAAAACGAAAGATCAAGATATAGATAGAGCGTTAACTAGTACTACCAGTATAAGTTTTGCAACCCATTAAACAAAGTGCCCAGGTCTAGGATAGATTTGATAAGTTCAGAGTCTCACTTCCACAGAAACTTCATGTTTAGTCTATAAAATAAAATGTGGGTGGAGAGAGAAAATTATTTGGCAAAAGTAATTAATGTGCTCAGTTTAGACAACCGAAACCAAATTAATAGGAAATAAAATGCCTGGTATCTAAATTGGACAGTCTAATGAAGGCTTGAGGTATTATTTTATGAAGTAAACAACATATCAGTGTTGCATAAAGTAATATACCTACATTAGCTAGTATAAACTATGACTCTGACAGTAGTTATCTATGTTTCTCACAAACCAAAGAGCTTTGTTTTCTTTTTTATAGTCCACTGAAGTTTTACCAGATATAACAGAAGAGATATGTTCTTAATAATTATTATGAAAAAAAAATGAAAATTAAAAAAAAAATTATCTTAGTTCAGAAATTCATATACATTCTTAGTTACATGATAAGTCTGATGCTAAGCCAGTTTAAATATAACAATTAAAAAAAAAAAGAAGTTAAAAGATTGAGTATGGATATTTTGTTGATTTAATTTTTCTTTAAGCTGGCATTTAATCATAATTTCTTAAATTCTGTTCCTGATTATTACAATGCTTATGTAAAATCTCCAGTATTACCCTCTTCTAATAAGAACATAATCTACATTCATGGTGTTCTACTAGAAGTACCTTGTTACTATTGAATTTTTATGGATGTATTTGTGTTTCTTTATTAAGTTACACTGCTTTCTAAATCAAATGAGGCATTTGATACCCTCCTAGCTAACTGAATAAAGCCATCTTATGTCTTCTTGATAATGCTGTGATCTGGACATAAATGATATGTCAAAATCTGATTTTTGATCCAGGAAGTCTCTGTTTTGGTTCATTGGGTTATCTGGAGGTGGGGGAAGATTTTAAAATTTCTTTTCTGCAAAATCTAACTTGATGATACATTATATACAAAGGCCTGGTTCACAAACCAGTGAAGTAAAATTATTCACCATTCCTTTTGACTTCTTTCACACGGTTTTAATCAGGGTTCAAATCCCACACATAGAAAAACAGCATGGAAGAATATTGATATATATTCTGGCAACTGCTTTCTGCAACACTCACCACTTGGGAATACTATCAACAATCACAATTTAATGCAACCTTCAGGACAACTTTCACATGATAGGTGTGCTGGTTTGAGGCCAGACAGATCCTCTCTTGCCCCGAGAGGGACAAAAGAATGACACTCACACAAACGAATTGGAGAGTGATGGAAAGTTTAAATGGAAAAGCAACTGGTGAAACTACAGAAAACTACAAAGCATGGTGCCAAGAATATCCCAAGACGTACAGAGCCCCTTACATAATACCCAAAGGCTTCCCAATCTTTCCCTTCTCCCACCTGAGGGTATACCCAAAACCTCCAGGGCTCTTTCTTCCCCCTCCCACTGTTAGGCAAGTCTCAGGCTGGCCAGGTCTGAGACTGCCCCCCTCTCCTTTCTCCTCCTGGCATTAGGCCTAGTCAGGCCTAAGAGGCCTGAGATACTCCCCCACCGTTACCCGATAAGAGAGCATCTCCCACGGGAGTAGAGAGGGAAGAAAGAGGAAGAGAATGACTTTGCAGATGGATTTATAGGGTGCAGGATTTATGGGTAGAAATACGTTGTTTCCTTTGTCCACCTTATTGGGTGGACATTCAGGACACCAAAGGTGTAGCTTATGTGGCAGTAATAGGAGGCACCCAGCCTAAACTGCCACAATAGGGCAGAACTATGAACAGATGGCTAGGGCTGGGTGAAAAAAAGTGTAGCTCTCCACATTGCTCTTCTATTCTGCCTGATGGAGTCCTCAAAGTTGCCATCATGTGCAAAATGTTATCTGCAGAAGGCAATGGCCTTGAATATTGTGATAATCTTAAGCCTGTATTTTCTGGGCACAAGTCCCATAGAGAAAACTTCGCCACAGTTATAACTCAAGTATACTGCTATTTAAAAAACAATGGCCTTGATGTTACAAGTAATTCAAACACAATAGGAAATTTAACACTAATTTATACATGATTGGTGAAACATTGCTAGCAATTAGAAGAGTGACAATAATCACTGTATAGTTCAGTAGAGTAATGATACAACTGGCTTCAAGGAATCATTTCAATGTTATTTGTAAATCAGGATGGATTCCTAAGGAGAGGACAGGCATAGGAAATTTTATTTTTCCTCTCTTAATTTCTTGCCTTCTCTTATCTAGTTTTTCTTTTCCTTATCTGTGAAATTGTGTGATTTATGAACATCAAGCTAAAGCTGGTTAAATACAGATAGGCAAAAGTATATTGCAAAGTGTCTTACGAGGTGGGAAAAAAATTTCTTCTTTTACAATGCCTGGCTCACAGTCTCCTATTTAGTTTTCTGGAACTGCTAAATACCATGTAGTTAGAAAATCAATGTTATTTAGCACTTTATCTGAGTAGTAAAACTGCAGTCCTTCTATGACTATTAAAAATAATTAAAAAATCTGTTTTAAATGAAAGAGAGAAGATTCATATTGCAAAAACTACTTCAGTTTTTGGCACACATCAACTATTCTTACCAAATTGAAACAGCAAAGTGAAAAAGACAGATAAATTAGCCACTTTTTGATGTTACAAAGATAAGTGACTCTCACAACAATTGTGTAATTACAAACTATAGCACTCTTGAAGTTTTTAATCAAAACTTGTAACAGTGTGAGAGCTGAAATCCCCCTCCCACCGACAATAACCAGGCTAGCTCAGTCTGGAAGCAAATGAAAGCTGTATTTACAAGCAAAACTACAATCTATGATGAAATGGAATGAATATGTAGAAATATACACTATTCACAACATTTACAAATATGTACAATCAACAGAAAAGCACAAATAAGCCCCGTTTGGGCCCCTCTCTGCCCCTGCCCCCCAAAAGAGAGGAGTCTGTGCTTCTTCTTCCTTCCCCTCTCCCAGAGCAGGCAAAAGGGAAGAAAGCTAAGAAGCTGAGAGAGAGGTTCTTTAGACTTAGCTTGTCCAGGTCAGTATGTGTGTTATCTTCAGCCAGAAAAGAAGCAGGCAGACAGAAGCCAAGCAAGCTGAGACTTCCCAACTCCCCATCCTTTTTCTGAGTAGAGGTTCTTAAACATTTCTGTCTCTCCAATGGAAATGTTTAGAATAATCATTATTTTACTATCTTACACCCAATAGTGATTTATTTACATTCTTTCACTTTCTCTGCTTGAACTTTGTAAAGAAAAATTAAATAGACAGTCTTAAAACCATCACAAAACTGGAACTTGTCTGTTATTCATATAAATTCTTCTGGATATCTCTAAGTGTTGCATCATTCATTCTTTCAGTATGAAACTCCAGTAGGGATATTGAGTTATGAGACAAAGAAAATAAAGATCTTATGTTGCTAAACACTATTTGTGTTGTGAAACATGTTTTTTTGACTCTCCTTCCCACTGCCCAAACAAAGCAAATCTCTAATCAACATGATATGTAAAATACTACCTGTTACGGATTGACATTGTTAAGACATACTACTGTTATTGTGAAGGTGCTAGATGTGTTCTCAGAGCAACTGTATCTTTCACCTTTACTCTATGTGAGTAAGTAACTAGAATGCATTAAGCTTAACGCAGGGCAAGCTGATGAAAGTGTTGAAAGCTTATGGGTAAGAGTCAAGGGACATGCAAACATGAATGCAATGGTTGTGGGCATTTACTGCAGGCCACCAAACTAGGAAGAAGCTGCCAATAAGGCCTTCTACCAGCAGCTGGAAGTAGCCTGAATATTAAGTGCCTGGTACTCATGTGTGACTTCAATCACTCTGGTATTAGATGGAAAGATCACACAGCCAAGCATAAACAGTCCAAAAGGTTCCTGAAGTGCATTGATGACACTTTCTGCTGCAGGTAGTTGAAGAATCAATGAGGAGAAGCACGGTGCTGAACCTTCTATTAACAAAGAAGGACTGGTTGTAAATGCTAAGGTTGGGGGTAATATCACTAGACAAATAAGCAGGGTGATAAGTAATATTTCAACCCTGGACATTAAGAGGGCTAACTTTGTCCTGTTTAAAACTCTACTTAGAAGAATCCAGAGAGCTAGGGCTCTAGGAGGAAGGGGTGCCTAAAAGAGTGGTTAATATTGAACATTACATCCTTCAAGTTCAGGAAAAACCTATTCCCTTGGAAAAAAAAAAAATCAAGTAAGGGAGGCAGGAGACCTGCATGGATAAGCAGGGAACTCTTGGAAAAACTCAAAAAAAGAAAGAATATTTACAATATGTGGAAAAAAGGTCTGGTCAATTGGGAAGATTATAGATATATTGCCAGAGAATGTAGAGATGCAACAAGAAAGGCCAAGGCTTCCTTAGAACTGTCTTGCCAGGGAAGTGAAAGAAAACAAGAAGAGCTTTTTCAAATGCATCAATGACAAAAGGAACAGTGGAGAGAAGGTTGGCCCACTATGGTATGGTATGGGAGATATGGTGACTGATGATGCAGAGATGGCAAAGTTGCTGAATCCCTTCTTTGCCTCAGTCTTTGCTCCTATGGCTGGCCCTCAGGAACCCCAGTCTCTGGAAGCAAGAGAGCGGAATGAGAGGGAGGATAGCTTGTAGCAATTGAAAAGGTAGAAATCCATGGGCAGCGATGGGATGCATCCACGAGTGCTGAGAGAACTGGTTGATACTGTTGCTGGACCTCTCTCCATCATCTTTGAAGAGTTGAGGAGGACAGGAGAGGTGCCTGGTGACTGGAAGAAAGTAAAGGTCATTCCAGTCTTCAAAAAAGACAAGAAGGAGGACCCAGGCCACTACACACCGGTCAGCCTCACCTGCATCCCTGGAAAGATGATGGAGCAGCTCATTCTGGAGGTCATTTCTAACCACATGGAGGAAGAGAAGGTTATCAGGAGTAGCCAACATGGATTTATCAGGGGGAGATCTTGTTTGAATAATCTGATAGCTTTACATGAAACCACAACCAAATGGGTAGATGAAGGAAGAGCAGTGGATGTCACATACCTTGACTTCAGTAAGGCTTTTGATAGTTTCTCATAGAAAAGCTCAGGAAATGTGGCATAGATGATTGATCCATGAGGTGGATTGAAAACTGGCTCAACAAGAGAGTTGTGACAGAAGGTTGTGACTGGTGGCACAGAGTGAACTTGGAGGCCTGTGGCCAGTGTTTTTCCCCAAGGATCAGCACTGAGTCCAGTTTTGTTCAGTATCTTTATTAACCACCTGGATGAGGGGATTGAGTGTACCCTCAGCAAGTTCACTGATGACACAAAAATGGAGGGGGTGGCCAACAGCCTGTTAGGCTGTGCTGCCATCCAATGAGATCTGGTCAGGCTGGAGACCTAAGAGAAGGAAACCAAATGAAGTTCAATAAGGACAAGTGCAGGGTCCTGCATCTGGGAAGGAATAACAGGAGGCACCAGTACAGGTTAGAGGATGCCCTGCTGGAAAGCAGCTCCACAGAGAAAGACCTTGGAGTCCTGGTGGACAGCAAGGTGCCCTTGTGGCTGTGGTAATTTTAGGTTGTGCCTAGAAAATATTCCACAAATCTTGAACAGAAAGTACTAGAATGTAAATAAATTACTGTTGGATGTGAAAAGGAAAATAATAAGAAATGCTGAATAATCCCATTGGACAGACAACAACCATAAAAGCTAGATGTGTGAACTAACTTGTTCTTCTTTTCGGCTTCCTCACCCTGGCCCATACTAACTTGGCTTCTGCTGGCTTTGCTGACCTTGAATGTGTTCTTGTGGATAAATAACCAATAGCAACCCTCTACTCTTTCTCTTGCCCTGTGTACAATGGGGAGGGAAGGGAGCAGGGACTGGGGAAGCTATTAGTAGTGCCCTGGTTTGCCCAGGAGGGGCTCTTGTGTTGTGTATAAATTGTACATATAGGTAAATATTGTAGATTTCATACATATTCATTACATTACATTTCTAGATTGTAGTTTTGCTTGTAAATACAGCTTCATTTGCTTTCTAACTGAGCTGGTGTGGCAGTTTGGGCTGGGTGCCCCCTGCTACTGCTGCATGAGATACACCTCTGGTGTCCTGGGTGCCCGCCCAATAGGGGTGGACACAGGAAATGGCGTATTTCTACCCATAAATCCTGCGCCCTATAAAGCCATCCGCAGAGTCATTCTCTTCCTCTTTCTTCCCTCTCTGCTCCCATGGGAGATGTCCTCTCTTATCAGGTAATGCCAGGGGGGTATCTCAGGCCTCTTAGGCCTGACTAGGCCTAATGCCAGGAGGAGAATGGAGGGGGGGCAGTCTCAGACCTGGCTAGCCTGAGACTTGCCTAGCAGTGGGAGGGGGGGAAGGAAGAGCCCTGAGGGATTGGGTAGACCCTCAGGTGGGAGGCAGGGAGGACTGGGAAGCTTTTGGGAATTCTGTGAGGGGGTTCTGTATGCTTTAGGATGTTCTTTTCCACTATGCTTTGTAGTTTGTAGTTTCTCTGTAGCTTCACCAATTGCTTTTCCATTTAAACTTTCCATCACTCTCCAGTCCATTTGCGTGTGTCATTCTTTTGTCCCTTTTAGGGCAAGAGATGTTCTGGCTGGCCTCAAACCAGCACAGCTGGTCTGGCAATTTTGTATTGTGGGGAATGTCCAACCCACCACAGTGGCCACGAGAGCCAATGGTATCCTGAGGTGCATCAAATAAAGTGTGGCCAGCAGGTATAGGGAGGTTCCTCTCTCCCTCAACTCTGCCCCGGTGAGACCACACCTGGAACATTGTGCCTAGTTTTGAGCTCCCCAATTCAAGAGAGATGGGGATCTGCTGGAGAGTCCAACAGAGAGCTACGAGGATGATTAGGGGACTCGAGCATCTCCCCTACGAAGAGAAACTGAGAGCTCTTTAGTCCTAAGAAGATTGAGAGGGGATCTCATCAATGTCTATCAATATCTGAGGGGTAGGTGTCAAGTGGAGGGGGGCAATCTCTTTTTGGTGGTACACAGTAATCAGCCAAGGAACAATGGATAACATACAAAGTTTCACCTGATCATGAGGAGAATCTTCTTTACAGTGAGGGTGATGGAGCACTGGAATGGGCTGCCCAGACAGATAGTGGAGTCTCCTTTTCTAGATAATTTCAAAACTCACCTGGATGCATTCCTATGCAGACTACCCTAGGTGATCCTTGTTTTGGCAGTGGGGTCGGACTCAATGATCTCTGGAGGTCCCTTCCAACCTCTAACATACTGCTACTGTTTACAAGCAAGGAACTTTAGTAAAACTCAAAACCAAAACAATATGTAGAAAAAAAGACTAGTCAATTGGGAGGATTACAGATACATAGCCAGAGAGTGTAAAGATGCAAGAGGAAAACCAAGGCCCTCCTGGAATTGAATGTCACCAGAGAGGTGAAAGAGAACAAGAAGAGTTTTTTCAACTACATCAATGATAAAAGGAAGAACAGGCAAAAGGTGGGCCAACTGCTGAATGAGATGGGAGATACTGATGAAGCAGAGATGGCAGAGTTGCTGAATGCCTACTTTGCCTCAGTCTTCAATCCTAATACAAATCCTCAGGAACAAAGGAACAGAACTGGAGAGATGTGGACATTCTGCTGGTCAGTCAGAAAAGAATTAGAGATCTCTTATACCATCTCAAGACACACAAATCCATGGGCCCTGATGGGGTGTATCCACGAGTACTGAGAGAGCTGCCTGACACTGTTGCTGAACCTCTCCATCACCTTTAAAAGTGGAGAACAGGAGAGATGCCTGATGACTGGAAGAAAGCAAAGGTCACTCCAGTCTTCAATAAAAGAGAGAAGGAGGACCCAGGCAACTACAGACCAGTCAGCCTCACCTCCATCCCTGGAAAGATGATGGAGTAGCTCATTCTGGAGGTCATCTCTAATCACATGGAAGACAAGAAGGTTATCAGGAGTAGCCAGCATGAATTTACCAAGGCAAGATCCTGTCTAACTAATCTGATAGCCTTCTATGAAGTTATGACCAAGTGGGTAGATGAGGGCAGAGAAGTGGATGTCATATATCTTGACTGCAGTAAAGCTTTTGATACTGTCTCCCATAAATCCTCATAGAAAAGCTCAGGAGATGTGGCATAGAGGGCTGGTCAGTGAGGTGGATTGAAAACTGGCTCCACAACAGAATTCAGAGGGTCGTCATCAGTGGCACAGAGTCAACTTGGAGGCTTGTGGCAAGTGGTGTCTCCCAGAGATCGGTCCTGCATCCAGTTTTGTTCAATATCTTTATCAATGACCTGGATGAGGGAATTGAGAGTACCCTCAGCAAGTTCACTGATGACACAAATCTAGGGGGGTTGGCTGACAGCGTGTCAGGCTGTGCAGCCATCCAACGTGACGTGGACATGCTGGAAAGCTGGGTGCAGGCAAACCACATGAAGTTTAATAAGGACAAGTGCAGGGTCCTACAGCTGGGGAGAGATAACATGCACCAGTACAGGTTAGGGGCTGCCCTGCTGGAAAGCATCTCCACAGAGAAAGACATTGGAGTGCTGGTGGACAGCAAGTTCTGCATGGAACAACACTGTGCTCTTGTGGCCAGAAGAGCCATTGGGATCTTTTGAGGTCCCTTCCAACCTCTGATAGACTGTGATACTGTGTGATTCTGTGATACTGAGGGACCTTCAAACAGAGAATGCTCTTCTCTGTGAGGCAGCTGCTGGTACATTGAAGGATCTTTGAATTTCACTTGAATGTCAACTGTGATCACATATAAATGCACAGTAGTGGTAATGTAGCAGGTTAATAATGTCAAAATAATCTAGAAAGCATATTCATTCTAAATTGTCTGATCCACACTACTGAGTTACCTGATCACTACTGAGTTATCTGATTTTAATGAAACAATAAGTAGACGATCAGGATTTTGCCTGATCTTAAAATTATATAATTATCTTTTATTTATATCCTAAAGTTTGTGGGGTTTTGGCTGGTTTTGTTTGGATTTGGTATTTGTTCCATTTTGTTTTGTTCTGAGTATGTGAAGGGAAATGTTTCACTTTATTCTTGTGCAAAACCAAGCAGGCAAATAATTACTACCTATTTACATTTAGTTTTTTCCATATTTGCCTAGCATTTCTGTCCATTTTGCTACCTGCAAAAACCTCTCTTCATCCAGCACAACGGAGAGGACACCAAGAGACGTGAGAGATGTGTGAATTGCTTCTTCTGAAGCTGTCCTTCTAGCATTACAAAGTCTAACCAGCCGGCAACTGTTTGCCAATGAGAATTTGCAGGGTTTAACTGCCCCATCTGTAACACTACTTCAAGCTTCACTACATGGCAACTTCTTGTAGGAATCAGAGATTAAAATACCAAAAGGGGAAAACTGTAATTATATAGTTTTCTCTGTATGTCAGAGATTATTTAAATTCCCTGAATCAATTCTTGTTTGAAAAAACATTTATTCTACAAAAAATCTTCAAGCAATTAAATTAAAAATTGTCTATTTCTGGAAAATTGCTCTTACTGCCAACTTATATACAAGTTTATGTATACATACACACACAGCCTACTGGCCTAGCTTCAAATCCTGATCATCGGTTCTTTTTTCTGATTTTCTCTCCTTTGAAGAACAAAATTTGAAAGTTCATACTCCATGACACTCCATTTAGGTAAAACATATCACCTCAAATTTCTCCTGAGTTAAGCAAAAAGATTATGGTTAAGAGGATTTCACAAAAAATGTATCTCTTAACATTTTTAATGAAATCCTTTAATATTACATCCTTTCCTATAGTGTAACATTTCAGCCACAGACATGTACTGAAATTCTTGATTATCCAGAAAACAGTTCTAATGGTTTAAAGCAAAACAAAATGGGTCAGACCAAACTGGTGGCTTAACCTGCCTATTTTCCCAACACAGAAGTGAGGGAAAAGTAACACACAAAAACTTGGCATTGAGACAAAAAAAAAAAAAAGTTGTTCCTCTTCTCCATCTGGTTGGAAGCAGGGTCCCTTTAATTCTAGCTGGAGTCACCTGCATCTTGTGAGGATGCTTTGGGAGTTGTTTCAGAAGATTCAGAAGCACTATCAGCTTGTCTGCTCTTCTTGGGTGATTTTGCACTGGAAACTAAGGAAGCATTCTTCAGGGATGTGGTGAAGGCATCATATGCCCAGAATTATGCCCCAAATACTGGAAAACTTGTCCCAACATGTTTGGGCAAGTTCCCCCTTCCACCCTCCTTTCCGAAGTGAGGGACAAAGGCCCAGGCACCACCCAGATGGAAAAACAACCCCAATCTGCCTTGTAAGGGGTAAGCAATTACATGCACCCATTGCATTGAATGCTCATGCTTCTTCCAAGTAAAGGCATAATTCATGCTTCCTATAGGCTAAAGCAGGTTGTCGACAAGAGTGCCCATTGGTCAAACCCAGCCTCATGAAACTTATAAGTATTGCTCCACTTGTAAACAAGTTGCTCTCCTTTTGTTCTCCAGAGCTTTGCACACTTTCGTTTTGCTCTCCCTCGCTGCTCAAGCTTTGTAAGCTCGCAGCACTTAAGCCATTGTCTTCTCATTCCAACATACAAGCATACTAGCAGCCTCTGCAACAGGGAAAGAACCCAGTGCCCCAGGAAGGCCGCGGTGCCTCAGTTTGCCTGAGGAATTTTCACAGGAGATCCCTTCGCTGAAGCTACAAAAGCCAGCATCAAAAACCCAGTCATACCGGATTGGACGAAGAGCCTGCCATGTCTTAAAGAGGAATGGACTCCCCAGGGTAAGCTTTTGCCCAGAGTGGGAGGGACTAACCCAAGCCTGGCAGTCCAACATCTGCAACAGCTACAAGCAGCAGAACAAGCAGCCATGTCCTCATGTGTACTGGCTTGCATAAGCAGGAACTGTGCTCAGCTGTCCAGCGTGACCCTGTTGTTGGCAGGACACAAGCAGAGCCCCCCACTTTGCCACTCCACAGTCCTGTGCCACCAGGGCAACATAAAGTCAGGATTTCCTGAGAGAGAGAGAGAGTCCTGTCCTTTCCTTTGAATTTGAGCCAAGGACTGCCTCATAAGCTTAAATGGGAAGCAGTGGCAGATGAGATTCCTCATTGCCAGCTAGTCTGAGCTGAGCCAAGGGGAATCGCTGCTCTGCATAGCTGCGCCCCTTCCCCGAAGTCCATCATCCCACCTCGCAGCATGGGCTGACTCTGTGAGAGCCGACCCCATCCAGGAGCTGCACCAGCCCTGCCAGCCCTCACCCTTTCCACAGAGGCGAGAGGAGAAAGATAATCACTGTCCAGAGGGAAGCCCCCCCATGGTCCACCAGTGACTCAGCCACAGCCTCAGCCCTGGAAGCCTTGCCCTGCCCAGAACGGACCAGCCCCGGGCCAGCTGTAGGCAGAAAGTGAGTAGCCAGTGTAACCCAGGAGCTTATTTTGCTGCAAGCAAAGACACAGTGTATCTTTTGAAATGTGCAACACTCGATAACTTTCAGTTCAAAGCACCCACACCTAGACGCATGGCATTCTAGCTTGAATTGCCTCTGATAGCACTGTAAATCTTTCTCTGTATATAGTTAAAGCCGCCAAGCATATTGTTGAGTCACTATCTGGTGAACAAGTGGCTGAACTGCACCTTTCATTCCCTTAATTAGATATTAATTCTGTAAATATTCTAATCGGGTGTGATGGTTTGAAACTGTCTTTTTAATTTTTCCTTGCAAAGTTCAGAACAGAGAAAGTGAAAGAGTGTAAATAAGTCACTATTGGGTGTAAGAAAGCAAAATACTGATTGTTCTAAACACTTCCATTGGATAGATAGAAATGTTTAAAACTATTACCCAAAACAAAGTGGGGCACTCTGCACATTCTGCGTTCTGCAGGGCAGTTGCTGGGCTGTCTGACTGCTGTTTTCTTCTACTTCTCTTCTGGCTGAAGATAACACACTGACCTTTGCAGCTAAGTTAACAACTTTCTGCTCTAACTAACTCTGCTTTCTGTCCAAGGGGGGTCTGGAGGGGGAAGCTCCTGGGAGAGGGAGGCCCCTTTGGGAAGGGTCCCCTCTGGGGGGAAGCAAAGGGAGATTGGTTGTGCTTCTTCTGTTGATTGTATATATTTGTAAATGTTGTGAATTTTGTATATTTTTACATATTCATTGCATTTCATCATAGATTGTAGAGTCTGCTTTGTAAATACAGCTTTCATTTACTTCCAGACTGGGATAGCCTGGTTATTGTCGTTGGGGGGGGAATTTCAGCTCACACTGACACACTTTTTATTTTTGGTGCTCCAACTCGGGGCTCGATTGCTTGTATGATTTATTCCTGCTCAGATTAGGAAGCAAAATGAAGCTGTTTTGGATTTTGAGTCATTCTGTTTCCTCTGTTATAGGTGCAATTGTCTACAGATGGGCCATTTCTTGCATGATAGACAAGATTGTGAGATATCTGGCATATGAATCATTTCTTTGGGTTAAGAACAAGTTACTAAATGTTGTTGGATTCTGTTCTGGTCTTATTGGCCTAAGAAGATATGGCAACTCAACTATGAATCTGCTAGCAGATACATTTGAATTTGTTACTCCTCTTACAACTAAAGAGGGTTTTTGGAACCAGTGGTACCCTAGGTATCTTGTGCTAACCTTAATTTTGTTGTTTCTTGGAATAATCATATGGCTGCTGATAGCACTGTGTCAAGAAAGACATAAGGCTACTTGCTCTTCCAACCTGCGTAGATGTAAGAGGAAACAGAAAAGCTCAGAGAGGTTCGGAATTGGTTTCTGATTCTGATTACGGTGACCAGGAGATCACAGTTCAGATTTGTGAGAAAGATGCCGACAACCTTGACTCAGAGCCAGCAGCAGTAGCTGTGGGACCTTTGCCAGAATCTGAGATAACAGACTAGGCTACACAGGCAGACTCGGCTACACAGACAGACTCGATTACACAGGCAGACAGGAGTACATGGGCAGACATGGCTACACAAACAGACACAGTTGCACAGAGAGAAATGGTTGCGCAGACAGACATAGCTGTGCAGGCAGACACCATTAATGAGGCACAGCCTCCTCCTCCTCCCTTTGCTGCCCAGATGGACACAGCAGTGGCTCCAGGATCTCAAAGCACACCTCCTGCCAACCCTGCACAGACTCCCTCTGCTCCTGCTAACTCTGCACAAAATTCCTCTACTCCTTCCAACTCTGCTGTGAATGTGAAAGCCAATCCAGTGAATTTGGTTGCCACTATCACCAGAAAGCACAAAGGAGCTTCAGGAGGAGATGCAGATGCTGCAGGAGATGGTGCAGATGGAGATGAGGGTCCTTCTACTCAGGGTCCCTCTGTTAAGAAAGATCCTTCTGGTGAGGAAGAGAAGGTTAGCCTTAAAACTCTGGCAGACCCCTTGAGACCCCACATGGATGATGGAGATGTAGGTCAGGATGTAGACCCTGGTAAATTAGCAACTGCTGGCAGTGCCTCTGAACTCAAGGAAATTCAACGGAGGATTACAATACGAATATGGGGGCAGCAACCTCAGGATGATGATGAGGATGATGATGAGGATGACATACAGTCAGCCAATGCACCCAGACAGGAAATTAGACATGTGAGGAAAGATTACATCAGAGGAGATAATGAGCCAGTCCTGTCTTGGCTAGCCAGGTGTTTTGATGTGGGAACCCCAGCATTGGTGGTAGGTGACAAGTCGGCCTCTCAGTTGGGGATGCTCTCAAAGGATACAGGCATTGACAGGTATCTAGGCAAGTGCTTTGGTAAAGTTTCTCTGTGGGCACGCCTCCTACTGGCAGTCTCGCTGAGATACCCCAGCAGAGATGATTTACTATGGAACCCTAAGCCTTGGACCACAATAGCTGAGGGAATCAAGCGTCTGAGAGAGTTTGCTATGAGAGAAGTAATGTATGGAGATCATAAGACTCTGAATCCTGATGAAATTCCTGTTGGAACAGGCCTTGCCAAAAAGCTCATTAAGCTTGCTCCTCCTAATTATGCTACCATTCTGGCAAGCAGGATTGTGGCAAGAAATTATGGTGGAGTGCCTCCCACTGTTGGCCATTTCACTGACCAAATGAGGCAATTGGAGGATAGTCTTGCATGTACTTCTTTGGTTTCAGCCATTGAAACTCTGTCTGGAGAAATAAAGAATTGCATAAAAGAGCTGAAGGAGGAACTTAAAACCTCCATATCCAACTTGATGAAAGGGGATGATTCTGATTCCTCTTCCTCCAGATGGATCCAAGTTTCAGCTGTCAGAAACAGACGTGCTCCAAGGAGGCCATTCCAGAATAGGTCAAACCAAAACAGACAGCAGAGGCAATCACGTGGCAGTATCTGGATAACTCTGCGTGATCAGTTTGGTGAGAACATGAACAGATGGGATGGTCAACCAACTTCTGATCTTTTCAAGAGGTTACGGGAGCTGCAGAGGGGCAGATCCCGAGGTAGCAATACCAGGAGGGTAGCTGTCGCTTCCTCAGTTTCCCAGAACAACTCTGATAGCTCCAACAGTGATCCTAATTCTGGTGCTGGACGTTGTGCCAGCTGTACATGTGGAGGTAATCCCCACCATTAGGGGTGCCCTGCCTTCTGCCAGGGGGAGGTAAGGGATAATGGAGATAACAGAATCTATTGGGATGTGTACATCCAGTGGCCTGGCACTTCAAAATTTCAGAAGTACAGGGCCTTGGTTGACACAGGAGCTCAGTGCACCATAATACCATCAAATTATCAAGGGGGAGAATCTATAACTATTCAGGGAGTCACTGGTGGATCTCAAGAGTTGTTTAAGATAGAGGTTGATATAAGTTTAACTGGGAAGCAGTGGAAGAAACATACTATTGTAACAGGTCCTAATGCACCTTGTATTTTGGGAATTGACTTTCTGAGAGAAGGGTGTTTTAAAGACCCTAAGGGTTACAAATGGGCTTTTGGAATAGCAACTGTAGAAATTGATGGAGGAAAATTGAAGTTGTCTATCAGACCTGAGCTTTCAGATGAATCTGCAGTTGTGGGACAACATGAGATAGAGGATGTGAAGCTGCCGGTTGCTTCTCAAACTGTGCATCACAGACAATACAGAACTAACCGTGACTCTGGTGCCCATTCAAAACTTGATTCGTCAGCTGGAGAGTCAGAGGGTCATCAGCAAAACTCATTCACCTTTCAACAGTCCAATCTGGCCTGTGAGAAAGCAGAACGGAGAGTGGCGTCTGACAGTTGATTTCCGTGCCTTGAATGAAGTAACTCCACCCCTATCACTTATCACTCAGGGGGGCAGTGTGCCGGCGCACGGCCTCGGACAGCGGCTGGAAGCAGTCAGCACTGGGCTTGGAAAAGCCAGTGACTGAGAAATTATGAGGTTGTTTCCAGGTGGCCAGGATGCTCCATCGGACCCATGAAGAGTTCACCGTGCAGAAGAATGAACTCTGCATCACTGGGAGGTTCCACAGGATGAGGGAGAAGAGCTGGAATGAACTGTTACCTGAGCCCGAGGGAGAGACTCTTCGGAAGGATGCCCAGATGGAGACTTGGACTTTGCCAGACATGTCATCTAAGGACTATTTCTGATCTGATGATGTGTTTTGGGTGCAGGAATTATGGGTATGAAATAAGGGGTTGAGTGTGGCAGTTTGGGATGGGTGCCCCCTGCCACTGCTGCATGAGATGCACCTCTGGTGTCCTGGGTGCCCACCCAATAGGGGTGGACACAGGAAACGGCGTATTTCTACCTAATAAATCCTGTGCCCTATAAAGCCATCTGCAGAGACATATTCTTTCTCTTTCTTCCCTCTCTGCCCCCGTGGGAGATGATCTCTCTTATTGGGTAATGCTGGGGGAGTATCTGTGGCAGTTTAGGCTGGGTGCCCCCCTGCCACTGCTGCATGAGATGCACCTCTGGTGTCCTGGGTGCCCACCCACAGGGGTGGACACAGGAAACGACGTATTTCTACCCATAAGTCCTGCACCCTATAAGGCCATCTGCAAAGTCATTCTCTTCCTCTTTCTTCCCTCTCTGCTCCCATGGGAGATGTCCTCTCTTATCAGGTAATGCCGGGGGAGTATCCTCAAGGCTTCTTAGGCCTGTCTAGGCCTAATGCCAGGAGGAGGATGGAGGGGGGGGGGCAGTCTCAGAACTGGCCAGCCTGAGACTTGCCTAGCAGCGGGAGGGGGAAGAAAGAGCCCTGGGGGGTTTGGGTTTACCCTCAGGTGGGGAGAAGGGAAGGATTGGGAAGCTCTGGGAATTATGTAACGGGCTCTGTACGTTTTGGGATACTCTTTGCCACTATGCTTTGTAGTTTGTAGTTCTCTGTAGCTTCACCAATTGCTTTTCCATTTAAACTTTCCATCACTCTCCAATCCGTTTGTGTGAGCCTCATTCTTTTGTCCCTTTCAGGGCAAGAGATGATCTGTCTGGCCCCAAAACAGCACAGAGTTTTTGGTAGCAGAGGATGGTTCCTGTGCTGAACTCTGCAAATTGGATTGGAGAAGAGCAGGGGTGGAAAAGTTAAAATGGTATCTGGGCATTGTTGGTTTCTGGTGGCTGGGCTCAAGGTTTTGTGCTGCGGTGACCGTGTGGGCATTTCATGGGTTCCGAGGGGACACCCTGGTGCGTAGCCGTGGCGTGGAATCCCTCCTGCTGTTCCAAAGCGGCAGCGGCGATTCTATAGCTGCAGGCACTGGGGGAAAGCTTAAGAATGTGGTGCCTGCCCCTTTCCCTTTTGTTCCCCGCGGCGCTAGCAGCGAGCAGAGCGGCGCGGAGCCGAGGAAGGGGGAGGGACAGTCGGAAACAGACCAGGGTCGGCTTGTCCCGCGGCGGTGGGGGCTAGCCGTAGCGGGGTGGTGAGCGGTGGCTCCCGCAACTCAAGAAGGCGGGCGGTGGCTCCAGTTCAAAAGCTGCTTCCGAGGACCCAGGGAGCAAGTATAGCTTTGGCTGGAAAAGGCGCTCTTGTGGCCCGAGGGGTGGCGGCGGTTTTGATCTGTACCGCGGCTGCAGAGGTGACGGCGGCTCTCGCTGTTATCTCTCCCCTGATTTTCGGACGCGTTCCGAAAATGGCACCTAGCACCTGGCTCTGCCTCTCTTCTCGGTGGGTTGCAGTGCAGCCACTCCCTCTCTGGGGGAGGGCTGTGTAGCCGGATGCCTCCATGCCTCGGCATGCGTACGCTCAGGGGGAGCGGTGTGCCTGTGTGTGGTGTGCATCCGTATTAGCCTCGGGCCGCGGCTGGAAGCGGTCAGCACTGGGCTTGGGAAAGGTCTGTGCAGCTTTGGAAAGTCTCAGCGTGCTGTTGCCTGCAAGGGGTGGAAGGAGTCGAGTCGTGGAGCCTGATTCCTCAGACTCGATTGCCCCGAGGGGTAGAAACATGCCGCTTGAGTGGATGGACAAATGCTTGATTGAGAAGTTAGGAGGTTGTTTCCAGGTGGTCAGGATGCTCCATCAGATCCATGAAGAGTTCACCACGCAGAAGAATGAACTCTGCGTCGCTGGGAGGTTCCACAGGATGAGGGAGAAGAGCTGGACTGAACTGTTACCTGAGCCCGAGGGAGAAACTCTTTGGAAGGACGCCCAGATGGAGACTTGGACTTTGCCAGACATGTCATCTGAAAGTTGTTTCTAATTTGATGATATGTTTTGGGTGCAGGAATTATGGGTATGAAATAAGGGGTGGAATGTGGCAGTTTAGGCTGGGTGCCCCCTGCCACTGCTGCATGATATACACCTCTGGTGTCCTGGGTGCCCACCCACAGGGGTGGACACAGGAAACGACGTATTTCTACCCATAAGTCCTGCACCCTATAAGGCCATCTGCAAAGTCATTCTCTTCCTCTTTCTTCCCTCTCTGCTCCCACGGGAGATGTCCTCTCTTATCGGGTAATGCCGGGGGAGTATCCTCAAGGCCTCTTAGGCCTGTCTAGGCCTAATGCCAGGAGGAGAATGGAGAGGGGGGCAGTCTCAGACCTGGCCAGCCTGAGACTTGCCTAGCAGCGGGAGGAGGAAGAAAGAGCCCTGGGGGGTTTGGGTTTACCCTCAGGTGGGAAGAAGGGAAGGATTGGGAAGCTTTGGGAATTCTGTGAGGGGTTCTGTACGTTTTGGGATACTCTTTGTCACTATGCTTTGTAGCTTGTAGTTCTCTGTAGCTTCACCAATTGCTTTTCCATTTAAACTTTCCATCATTCTCCAATCCGTTTGTGTGAATCTCATTCTTTTGTCCCTTTCGGGGCAAGAGACGATCTGTCTGGCCCCAAACCAGCACAGTATCTCAGGCTCCTTAGGCCTGACTAGGCCTAATGCCAGGAGAATAGAGAAGGGGCAGTCTCAGACTTGGCCAGCCTGAGACTTACCTAGCAGTGGGTGGGGGGAAGAAAGAGCCCTGAGTAGACCCTCAGGTGGGAGGAGAGAAGGATTGGAAGCCTCTGGGAATTGTGTAAGGGACTCTGTATGCTTTAGGATGTTCTTTGCCACTATGCTTTGTAGTTTTCTGTAGTTTCACCAATCGCCTTTCCATTTAAACTCTCCATCACTCTCCAATCCGTTTGTGTGTGTCATTCTTTTGTCCCTTTTAGGGCAAGAGATGTTCTGCCTGGCCTCAAACCAGCACATCGGGTCAAATTGTACATACTAAACGAGGGATGTATTTTACAACCGTACACTAGAATCGGCGGAAAGTCGCCCCTCCCGTGGGAGGACAAAGAAGGGCATCACCCAGATGGGCCAGCCCCAGGCAGACAGACAGCAAGCAGCCAACATAACCCAGCAACTTGCCTCGCTACAAAGACAGACACAGTGTATCTTTTCAAGTGTGCAACATTCAGTAACATTCTATTCAAAGCGCAGATATTTCAGATTGACTTGCCTCATGATAGCATTATATCTCTGTATATAGCTACAGCCGCCAAGCGTCTAGCCGAGTCTCCATCTAGTGGCCAAGCGGTGGAACTGCACCCTTTTGTTCTTTTAATTAGAAATTGAATTTGTAAATATTATAATTGAATCAAATTGTATATACTAAACCAGTTACGGAATATATATTTACAACTATGAATCAGAATCAATATATCTAAAGGTGATTAATCAGCAATTAATAATGTTAATGATTAAGAAAACCATAATTTTCATTATTCATATTTCATAATTCATAATTAATAACCATCCTACTCCATTCCTAGTCACCACAATCATGGACTCCAACTTTGTGCAGATCAGAGACCTTTTTTGTTACATTCTTTGTGCTTGTATACTATTTCTGCTAAGCCTTGCGCTATCAGCACATCTGATGGGGTAAAAATTCATTTCTCCAGCTCTACTACTAAAAGTAATTGGTCTGTTGGTACTGTGCCCAGTTGTTTTTTGTTTTAGCTGCTGGAAGTTAACAAACATTCTGTTTCCCACTGGAAATGTCCTTATACAGCATTTGTGCTTGTCTCAAAGACATAACTTTGTTTCATCAAGACTGAGCTCTTCTGGGCTGAGGAACCCATTGACTCCCACAATACACAGTCCTGGAAAAAGGGAGAGAGATTTTTCTCCCTGGTATTGCTGAGGCCTTCTGTTTGCTTCATTCACTCTTCGTCCTTGGCCACCTTCCAAACCCAGAGATAAAAGGTGGGCAATCAGCCCTGGCTCTCTCTTTGTCATGAATATGTGATTTGTGTCAAAAGGTGAGTTAGGAGTAAAGTTTAAGGAGCTTGTTTTGAAAGATCACAAGAAGCTGTTTTTGAAAAGCTCGGACAGATTTTTTACCAGACAGACCAAAGATAAAAACGGTAGTAGCTCTGTCTTGGAATGTGTGGATTTCAGATAAGAAACCTTGGGAAGAGTGCATGTTTAAGGTGGGAAGCTTTTCAGCAGACACTGAGAAAGATTACTTCATCCTTTGATCCCATCCTCCTCCTGAGCACCCCAGAACATTCTAAGAACTCATTATTATATCCCTGCCTTCTATTTAACATAAGCCTGTTTATGTAAATGAGATAGCTATATAAGAAGAAAAAAAGCTATTGCTGTTGCTGTGGTTTTGTCCCTTTTCTCAGCCCAGCATGCTGCTTTGCTTGCCTTTATTCCCAATAAAATTTTAAAAGACATTTTTTTGGCTAACATATTTATAGCAATTTTAATTTTGATGCATGGCCGGGAAAGCTTTGATTTTTCTCTTTCAGCCTCATTTGAAGGGGTGCCCCTGCCGGAGGTTCCAGTGGCTTCAGCGTGGCTTCAGAAGATAGGAAATCAGTGCTTTCTGAACCTGAATAAGAGCAAGCAAAGAAATTCCTTTTGTTCAATTGGCAATATGTTATCCCTTGTAATACTTTGTGCATGAAGATCCGGACGAGGGTGAATTGTATTCTGTCCGGGTAGGGAGATTACAGCTATTTGAGTTTGTGTTCAGCTACCTATTTGAGTTCTGAAGCAATGGCAGTTTTGGGATCTTTTAGTTGCAGCTTCTGTCTGAGCTGTTCGCCAGGGCTGTGACCCTTGGTAACCTTGGTAACCGGTCTGTGAAAGACCAAAGCTTAAGCTTAAGAGCATTCATGGGCGGGGGCTGGGATCCTTCCACTTGCATGAGTTTTGTGGGTAGCTATGAAATAGCATTCATGGGTAGGAATTATTGAGATTCTTTCACTTGCATGAATATTTGCGGTAGCCATGAGACAAAATAATTAAGAAAATGAGACAAAAGAAGAGTAAATCTTTAGAACAGGAAGGAGGAAAGCTTTTACTGTTTATTCCTCCAGAAAGTGCACTAATAGCACAGTATTGGGAGGGCTGTTAAAAAGGAAATCAAAGGAAAAAATTATCCACTACTGTATGAAGGTATGGCCAAAAGAACCATTAAGATTATGTGTATATTGGCCTGTTTTTGGATCTTTTGAGAACTGGGTTTGTCAAGCACTAAACTTTCATGTGAACTCTAAAAAGCCTTTTAGTCAGGAAGAGAATGTATATGCCGCTATTTGGGATAGGACCTCATGTCCTACCCCTGTTCCAATATTAGCATTAAAATCTGAGGATAAGGATAAAGACAAGGAAGAGGATAGAAAGGAACAAAGAGAACCCTCAGATAACCTACCACCACCATCTTATCATCAGGACAGGGGTCGAGATCCTCCAAATCCGACAGCTCCTCAACCGACCCCCCCTCACTTGCCCTCTCGAGCAAGAAGCAGAAGCAGGGTTAGGAATGACCAAGGGGAAAGCAGTGTAGGATTACATCCATTAAGGGAAGCGCCTATGGAGGAGGGCCAGGGAAGGATAGGATTTGTGACTGTACCTCTTAATATATCAGATGTGCGTAATTTCAAGAAATGGCTGCCTTGTTGGATGATTCTTTAGGGGCAGCTGACAGATTGGATCAATTTTTGGGTCCTAATACATATACCTGGAGAGAGGTGCAAGCAATTTTGAGTATTCTATTTACCACAGAGGAAAGGAATTTGATCAGACAGACTGGGATAAGAATATGGGAACCAGGGGGGGCACCAGGAGATCAGAAGTGGCCTAATTCTGCAGCTGGAGTGACATCTCTCAGGATGCAGTTTACAGGGTTCAGAAGAAAGAAGTTACCATTTGCTATTATGGCAATAAAAAGGGGCCTTAAGCCAGTGCTTAATGACAGATTGTAAATGGTGGGACAAGAACTTTTTCTTACTCCGCATCTTCTCCCTCCCTTTCATCCCCCCCCCCCTTTTACTCTCTGTTCTCTCTCTGACGCTTGCAGGCATCTGCAAGCCACAAGATTTAAAGTAACAGTGATAAGTTTGAAAAGAAAGGTATTTTAGCATTTTGTGAAAGTAAACTTGATATGGGTAGTGGTTTTGGCATTATTTTTGATTATATGAAATTTTGGATACTTATTCTTTTGATGTTTGTAGTCATTGCATTTTTACACTAATGATAATGATTAATAAGACAAATGTGGTATTTAGATATGGTAAATAATATGTAAGAGTGTTAAGTTTTAGGTAATAATTGTTTTTAAGTATTTAGTAATTGATAAGGTATGCTAAGTAATAAGTAAGTGTAAGTTGCTTTATAAGTTTGCAGGTTAAGGGTTTTCTTGGTTTGAGTGTGCTGGCAATTTTTAAAAAAGAGCTCTGTAAAGAAATTTTCATTTTGAAAGCACGCTTTATATGATATACCATCTTTTTGTTCTTTTCCTGTACATTACCTTGATGGTAATTGCCCACCAGCAATCTACATGGAACAATGTGCATCATACATCAGTCACTGGCCATTCTCACTCAAAATGAGATTGCTTTGCAGTACACAGGGGACTGCTCACTGCAGATACTCTGGAGCTCCATTCTGTTCCAGTAAATTTTGGATCAGTCCACGACCAGTCCAAATAGTGGGGCTATGTTTCCACCCCTCGGGCAGTCGAGTCCAGTGACTCCTTCCACCCCTCCAAGTGAAAGTTTACTGAGGTGTGAATTCCAATGCTCAGCTTTCAGTGCATGCAGGAGTGGAGATCTCTCTCTCACACCAGAAATACAGACGGGTTCCACTGCTTCAGCTTGCCAAGTCATTGGGTCTGTACAGTCCAATAAACCCAGCTGTTCCTTCTTCTCTATCTGGTTGGAGGCAGGGCCCCTCTAATTCTGACTGGAATCACCTACCTCTTGTGAAGATGTCTTACAAATCCCTTCAGGAGGATTAGAATCAGTATCATCTTTACTGGTTTCTTTGGGTAATTTTCCAGTGGAAACTGAGGCAGCATTCTCAGCACGTTCTCATGCAGCCAGGACTAAAGTGAGTTTTCTGTCCCACTTTCTCATGTCATCCCCATGGTCATGCAAACAAACCACAGAGTATACTGGTGTGTGTACCTTCCAGATTCTCTCACTTGGAGAGGAGTCCTGCTCCTCATGGCTGATACACAGGACCATACAAGTGGGGAGTAAAACATATTCTTATTAAGTTGATGGATCTCCCAAGACAGTTCCTTCACAGTTGAAACATGGGCCTAAGCAGAGGAAGGGAGATTTTTTTTTGTCTTGCTACGGCATTGTTTCATGAACTGTTTGTCCTTGACCATCTTCCAAACCTAGAGATAAGAAATGAGCAAGCAGTCCTGGCTAATTCTCTTGTTCCTGTAATTGCCCTGTTTCATCATTATCTTTTTCAGGGCAAGCTGCTTTCCCTCTAGGATTTTTTTTCCATATAGGTACAGCTGATACTGGTACAGGCTGATTCTCTGCTGTAGCTGTGTCTGCTGGCCCAGAGACTTTCTCTTGCTCCTGATCACTCCGAACACTGATGAGAAGGGTTTGATATGCATGTGCTAGTCCCTGAATAATTAATCTAATAATCTCCAACTAATTAATCTAATAATACAATGCATGATTACCTTATTTAACCTATTTGAAGAAGAAGTGCACTGAAATACACTGGAAAAAGAAACCAGCATAAAACAGAAAACAAAACCCAGCAGCTACCTGACTCCCACTTGTTCCACCATCATGCCTGCAGAAAAGGCCAACACCCAAGAAACCAGAATAGGAAGCCACCTATGTTGCAACCTGAACTTCAACCCCATACTACTTTTCTCCAGTTAGCACTTTTGGTTTTGAAGCTGGAATAACTGCCCCATGGTATGAATAACAGCATCAGGTTCAACTCAATCCATTACACTCTGTAAAAACCTTTGCCTGCCGGTATGCAACACAGGAGCATCAGAGCTGTAAGCCATTCCCCTGAGATAAAACTTGTCACCAGAAGGAATATGTACAAAATGCCAGCATGCTGGAACCAGCTGCCAACAAAAAGCAAATACCCTAACACAGCAAACACAGCACAGACAAAAAAAAAACAAAAAAAAAAAACAAAAACCAAAAAACCAAAACAACCCCCCTCACCTATATAAAACTCTCTTAACAAGCCTAAGCCTTAATTGAATCTTGTTATCTCCCTTTTTTGTTATCAAAATCCCTTGTCTCTTCCCAAAAATCTGCTGTCTAAATTAAGACAGCTGCTTTTTTTGCCCTACCTTGGGGCCCAAAAAATATGTAATGGTTTAAATCAGAATAAAATGGGTCAAACCACACCAGCAACTTAACTTATTTTCCCAACACAGAAGTGAGGGGAAAAACAGCACACAAAAACTCAGGATTGAGACAAAGAAAAGTGAGATAGGAATAGAGTTTACTGAGCCAAATCAGATAAACATAGTACAAAATGCATAATTACCTTATCCTATTTGCAGAAAAAAAACCCCACAATGCAAAGCAGCAGCAAGCAGAAGAAAGGGAGACAAAAGACCAAGCCAGGAAACTACTTCCCCATCCCTGCTTGTGCTGCTGCCATCTGAGTGAAAAGAGAACACACAAAACACCTGGAACCAAGAAGCAGCAAACAGAACATGAAGCCTCCCATGAAGCCTCTGAAATTCAAGCTCCACAATACTTTGCTCCAACCAATACTTTCATTTTTGAAGCTGGCATGACTGCAGCATGATATGAATAACAGCAGCAGATTCAACTCAATCAATGCTAGCAGTGAAGAGGACTAAAATAAAGGTTACACTGAGATTAGGACAAAAATAAATTAATATTGTAAAGCTAAATAAGAAAAAGAAGTCAGCACTCGGTATATAGATACTCCTGCTATTAACAGTCAGATACACCCTGCAGAAACAGATTATTTTTTTTCAGAACTTGGAAATGTACTGTGTTGCTTTAATGAAGGCATCATTTATCATCAGTTACTACATTTTTGTTTTCTCTAAAATGGTTATATAATAAGTTTACATTTTGTTTGTGGATTTCTTCAAATGTGAAACTGGGAGCTTACATTGAATGGATTATCTGCTCTCATTGCTTGCTTGTATTGTCATTTTGCAGTTGAATTGGTACTTTTCCTTTTATTATTCAATCAAGTGTGTGACACCCTGTCAAATCTCTTACTAGACTTCAAATATCTCACTTCATCATATTGCTTTTGCCAACATCAAAGTCCCTCAAAAATGTAGCCAATTATTTAACGCAAACTATTGCTAAATGATATTTACATTGTACTATCCATATATCATGCTTTAGTCAATTAAGATCTATTTAATCAATTTTATTTTGGGGGTAAGAATCAGCCTGAATCTGCCACGTTATAATTCCTCATTTATTACACATCATTTTGACACATTAGCTTTTTTCCAGTGTTTTGGATGTATTTACATATTCAAATAAAGATTGGAAGTTCATAGTAATAAATTGGAGTATATTCAGTCAGTTCTTTCAAGGAAAATGAAAACACCTAAAACATGATTTTTTTTATCAAGGTTTGCTCCTACTAATTGACTCTATTAGGATTTAGTCAACTTTTAATCAAGTCTATATTGAATAATGACAAAATCAATGAAGATGCCATTAATCGTTTATCTTTTATGAAAAACATAGTATTTCTACATATTGATAGATGAAAGTTTTCTTTTGTCCTCATATGCTTCGTAATCTTTCCTGTTACCCTGATCAGATAATATATGTTAATTTGAATCTTAACTTTCATTATATTTAGATATATTTTTCAATCTACTACCAGCAGTGCTGTCATAAAATATATTCGACATATTGTACAGTAGAAAATGGTAATATATCTCAAAGGTGACAGAAGTCATAGAATTGTAGAATCATAGAATGATTTAGATGGGAAAGAACCTTAAAGATATCTATTTCAAATCACCCTGTTATGGGAAGGGACACCTCCTGCTAGACAATATTGCTCAAGCTTCCATAACTTCTCCAGGCAACCTGTTCCAGTGCCTCACTATCCTTGTTGTGAAGAATTTCTTCCTAATGTTTAATGTAAATCTAACTTCTTTCAGTCTGGAGCCATTATCTCTCATCCTATCACTACATGCCTTTGTAAAAAGACTCTTTCCAGCTATCTTATACATCACCTACAAATACTGGAAGGCTGCAAAGTCTCCCCAGAGCTTTGTCTTCTCCGGGCTGAACAACCCCAAATCTCTCAGTCTGTTTTCACAGCAGAGGTGCTCCAGCCCTCTGATTGTCCACGGCCTTTCTTCAGACCTGTTCTAACACTTCCATACCCTTCTTGTGTTGGGGGCACCAGAGCTGAACACAGTGCTCTAGGTGGCATCTCACAAAAGCAGAATGGAGGAGGAGGATCACCTTCTTCGACCTGTTGGCCGTGCTTCTTTTGATGCAACGCAGAATAGATATAACTTTCTGGGCTACAAGCACACATTGCCAGCTTATGCTGAGCTCCTCATCAACCAGCATTCCCATGTTCTGCTCCTCTGACTGCTCTCTATCCATTCTCTGTATTCGTGCTTGTGATTGCACCAACCCAGGTGCAACACCTTACACTTCATTTCATTGGAGGGGTTTGGTCTCTTCTCACAGGCAACCAGCACCAGAACAAGAGGACACAGTCTCAAGCTGCGCCAGGGGAGGTTTAGGCTGGAGGTGAGGAAAGTTCTTCACAGAGAGAGTGGTTGGCCATTGGAATGGGCTGCCCAGGGAGGTGGTGGAATCACCATCCCTGGAAGTGTTCAAGAGGCACTTGGTGCCATGGTTTAGATAGTAATGAGGTATAGGGTGACAGGTTGGACTCGATGATCTTTGAGGTCTCTTCCAGCCTTCTTGATTCTATGATTCTATGATTCTATGTAGTTAACACTGGCCCTTCTCTAAAGCCTTTCAAGATTCATTGAGATGGTATCCCTTACCTCCAGTGTGTCACAGCACACAGGTTGCTGAGGGTGTGTTCAATCTCATTGTCCATGCTGCTGATAAAGATGTTATAAGGTCCTGTTACTGACCCCTGAGGAACACCACTATCACTAGTGTCCACTTAGACATCAAGTCATTCACCATTAGGCTTTGAGTGTGATCATCAAGCAATTCCTTAGCCACTGAGTGATCCACCCATCAAATACACTTCTTTTCTATTTAGAGACCAGAGTGTCACAGAGGACAGTGTCAAATGCTTTGCACACATCCAAGTAGACAACACCAATTGCTTTTCCCTGGGCCTTCGATACCGTTACCCCATCATAAAAAGCTAACAAACTAGTCACATACAATTAGCCCTTCATGAAGTCATGCTGGGTTCCAGCAATCATCTCATTTTTCATGTGCTATAGCAGAGTTTCCAGGAGGATCTGTTCCATGATCTTGTCGACCACAGAGGTGATACTGCATGGCTTGCGTCATAAAATGAGTGAGTGTTCCTCACAGGTAAAGAGATGACTGTTTTCAAGTCCTATGGACTCATTTCTCTAAGTGGCCATATTACTCTAGAATATCATTACTGATGTCATTGCACTTTGGTCTATTAGATATATAGATAAATACACCTACCACAAATGCTGAGGAAAAAAAACCCAACAAAACAAGAAAGAATGAAAGAAAGCACATTTAATAAAAATATATCCCCTAACAAGTAGAATTGTGTCATTCAGATTTAGAGAGTAAAAAAAAAAAAAAAAAAAAAGGCAGAAACAAGCAATAATTTTTCTGGAGAGTGCTCAGATCACACTTGTGAATGTAAGAATATCTCTTTTTTTCTTGTTTGACAACACTTCTCAGAAACAGATATTTGCTACAAGACTTTTTTTTAAGTTCTTCACCTATCCAAAAGTGCAGAAGAAATTTCATTTAAAAAGAATTCAATCAGATCCACATGAGTGTCTACATCAGATTAAAAAAATTTTAATAAAATTCTACTTCCTTCTTGCAGCTTCAAAGTGTTACTATTATGTTACTGCTGATCTTAGAAGATAATTTAGAATTAGTCCTAGTTTTGTCTAGGGCAAAATGTATATAATGATACTATATTATAATGGTATAGATAATATATTAGGTGATATTTAAGATTAAATATGATAGAGAATACATATCATATTATACTTCATATTTATATATTTTATTTTGGGTTATCATAAATTCATAATCTAATCAACACGTTTCACTTTGTGTTTATGTTCAAATTCTACGATTTTACTTTTCCTTCACAAGTTTCCTTCACAACTTTTCCCTCACAAGTTCTGCGTTTTTCTTGTCAAATTTTAATCCCTTCCTCCACAATAACATTACATGTCCAAGAAAATTGCACTATTACTGGTCTTATTAAGGATGAATACTCCTTTTGAAGGTTTTTTTACCATCAGCTGTTGTGTTCCAAAACGACTGTTCATTGAGATGATTTCAGCCCCAAACTGCTTCTTTCTGAAAACAAATTCTATAATGTCTGACAAGGGAAAATTGTTTCTCTGAAACTTAGACTGACTTTTTTGTGCTTATCCTCCTGTTATCTTAGAGTTTTCTTGTCTAGAAATACTGTGAACCATTAACACCAGTGTGAATTTTTGCAGAAATTAAATTGCTTAGATTATGTAAACATCAAAAAAAGCAGGAAGGTCAGTTGGCTTCAGAACTTTCTGTATGTTTTAATGACTCACTCAGGAAAGCTATTTGGTTTCCACGTTTTAATAGTTGTGATAAATGGTGTCAGGTTATGTAACAAATAGTAATTGGGAACTTGGCTAGTAGTGAAATTGAAATTCTCTCCACTTTTTAAGTACTACACAAGTTGTAAATATTTCTGTTTCATTGTTGTAATTACCTGTGGTTTCATTGTCTCTGACCACAAGGGAGGCCTCCTGCACCTGTATGAGCATGGCCAGTCAGCTGAGTAAAGTGGTTACTCCCCCTGCTGAACATTTGTGTGACAACATCTACATATTGCCTCCAGTTTTAGGCACATCACTATAAGGCAAACATTGATAAATGTGAGTACATGGGAGACCACAAGGATGTTTAGATATGCAGCATGTTTCCTGCCCTTCAGGCTGAGGGATTACAGATGGTTTAGAGTGGGTCGTTGTGACAGCACATCCAAAAACCCTCCCCCCCTGCGAAGAGGGGATGGGGGGAAACAGCGAGGCTGGGATGAAGGGAGCCAGAGAAAACATCTCCCCCACCGAGGCCTGTGAATCAGTGGATTTCACATGGGCCCTTCTTCTGAGTCACATGTCCTGCCAGGCACAGACACCATGCAGGGTCAAGTTTGGGAATATTTTGGGTATGTTTAAGCAGAGAACTTTATCTGTTAACGTACAATAAAAAATAGTTGGCTGGATTAAAATAGGTGGCTGCAAAAAGCACAAGGCTCTTCTCTCTTGGGTTTTTTGCCTTACACATACATGGATTACAGGCATCAGCAGCAGCTCAGGAAGATTTTCTGATAAAAAGTGAGAAAAGATAAATTTCTATAATTGGAAAACAGCATTGTGTGTAATTGATACATTCCTAAGGTCTCTGGGAACTACCTACCCTTTGTTAGTAGGTTTAACATACTGCTTTTGGATTTGTCTTTTTCCAAATACTATTCTCAAATCATTTGCAATCATTTGTATTGTAAAGATAATCTTTTAACCAAATACTGAATCTTTTGTAACCCTTATAACTTTTGTATACAGTTACGTGGCAAGTGGAGCCAAGTATTCGTAACAGGAAACCAATAGCATCCCCTGATTCTGCTGAAAGCAGGAGATCAGAGATCTCCCCAGGTCATTTCTACTCTGATTTACACTGTAATCTTATGACATAACACCATGATCTCACTGTTATTTGATAGGTAAGAAAAATTATCATCTCACAATCAGATATCAGACAAATAAAGATGAAGAACACAACATTTTTTTTTCTGTGTCTTACAAATTTTCATAAGAAACTTAGAATGAACTGCTGCAATACACATCTGTAAACAAATCATGCAGGCATAAACTAAAAATTCACAGGAGTGAAATCAGAGATGACAAAAAAGTAAATAGATGCCAATTTATATTTATTTTGCTATGCAGTCTCCTGTGTAAGCCTGAAAGCACAAACTGATACTTCTTTACTGGTATTCATTGCCTCTTATTCACAAAGGCTGAAGAAAGTTGGACAAACGCATCATATAATGAATGATAAATAAATGCATGACAAATAAAAATACAAATTTGTAATTATTTGAAACAACAGAGAATTTTATGAAAACTCATAGGGTTGCATTTGGTATAAAGAAATTAAACATTAAGTATTTTAACCCCTTACTCAACTATAAACTAAATACTGCCTATTCAACTCTTCAGTTAAGACATTTAGGATAATCTCAAACCATTGTTTCTCATGACTCTTGATTACAAACAGCAGCAGCTGCAGAATTTTTTGCAGTAGTTTGCTACTGAACATAAAGCAAATATGTTTTCTTTGTGAAGAATAGAAATTAAGGAAATCAGAAATGTCATCATGGATCTTCAATAAGATTCCAGGTTTACTCCAACTGTTACCTTTAAATGATTTCTTCACACATCACATTTTTCTGGTTACTATGTAAATTTTCAGGATATACAAACTTTCTATTTCAAATTACTGTATAGCTTTCTAAATTTTAAAATCTTTTAGGAGTTGAAATTTTACTTAGAGATATTACATGTACTGTCTGAATCTTCTGTAGTATGGTTTGACTAGTTAAACAAATCCTCAGAGGAATTAATATGCATAAGGTTTGGTGATGGAGGCATGCATACCTAGTGAAGGGTATGTTTGTACTAAGTTGTGGTAACAGGTTATGAATTGCACATCAGGCAGTGCTTTGTTCATTACTTAATTCAAATTGCATAAAACCACTAGATTTTTATTCAAAATACCTGTTTGAAAACTATACTATTTCTGTCTTCACTGTTGATGAGTGTAAGCAAAAATATATCTTTACAGCTTTATCCTTGTTTTAAATGGCCAATGGTATTTTGTCTTTTTCCTTTCTAATTACTAAAAGAACAGATGACATTTTTACAAAAGTGTATTGCGGGCTGTATCGCAAAAAGCATTTATTTTTTTTTTTTTTGCAGTCAAAATCACATGTTGATTAACAAAAGTCTGCAGTTGCTACTTACTGTCACCACGACAAAGCAAAGGCCCCAGTTTATAAGCTGCTTCAGAATTTGGTCTGTCAGTATCTGTGATCACAAGTTCAGTCACTGGCAGATGCTCCTTGTAGGAAAGGAAGCCAGTATCACTAGTCCTGGAAAGAAACAATTAAAGCCACAGTTCTTCTAAATCTTTCTGTTAAATATTTCATTATGATTGATACATTGCTATGGAAAATGAAAGAATTAAATTCTGAAAAAAAATGCTGCAGAACTCTATGGATAGCATAAGGAACAGTGAATACAAACAAATGCTTTAGTATTGATACTGTGATTTTTTGACAAAACTAACAATTTCATGGGAAGTGGGCACTTTGATCTGCCTGTCTGCATAAGCATGAGAAAGCTCTTTTTCACATAAATGAGTACTGGCTGCCTAAGCTAATGTACTTGCACACAGCAGTAAGTTTATGTTGCTGAGGACATATTGTATCTATGGTGACCTCTCTCTTCATTATGGAATATTAAATGGCTTAATATAGCTTTCAAATAGGATTTATCCCCCTTTTCACCTTCAAAAAACGTAAAAAGAATAAAATAGGAAAATACAAAGTCATGCTGAATGTATAGGAAAAGCTGCACACGCTACAAATATATAACTCATGGAAAGAGAAATATTCAACTCATGAAAAAAGAAATATGCAACTCATAGAAAAAGAAACACACAACCTAGAACTCAGACCAAACCCAGTAGTTGTAATCTTAGGTCTAAATCTATATAGAAACACAGCTTTTTCTGCCCTATGGACAGAACTGATTCACCTGTTTCAAACCAATTCTTTCTAGGTAATCAAATTTAAGATTGAACACAACTATCAAAGGAAGACAAACATAGCCTCTATAACAATGGAGTTAGTGGGACAAGTTTCCACTTAAAATGAAAAATAATATCATGAGTGGATACACACAAAAATATAAACCACAAGTTATGCCTTGATGTAATATACTCATCTATACATGAAATTTACTGAAAGTGAGGGTATGAAGATATGCATGTGAACCTATGCCTGCTTTTTTTAAAAGTATGTTATCAATTTAAGTTAAGCTGTGTATGTGAGCGTGGATTGAACAAATGACAAAACTGAGCAAGAATGTATTACATATACTAGAAACTACTCAAAATTCTGTCTCAAATGTGTTCATCTTCTAACATTTTACTGTTGAGACTCAAAAATTCTTCATAATTTTGCAGAGCACAATAATACGGAAATTTCTAGTGTTCCATGTATTTGTTTAATCTCTTTTTCAGAATGAGCACAGCAACTACAACTCTGTTTTTTGCAGATGCAAATTATTTCCCAACAGAAACTTTTGCAGTCTGTGAATTATTCTTCATCTTTGTTTTTTAATTAATTTCTGTATCAATTGTGTTACTTGCTCATGATGACAGAATCAGCATTTTTCAACCGATAGGAAGGGCAGACATCTATCTAGCTTGGGGAAAAACAATGTATTGCCTCATTTCATACACATGATGGTGTTCCTAAATACTTTCTTTACTTTTTTCTATTTTCAGAAAACAATTGTCAAAATATTTCTTAGTATGCATATATTAATGTATTCTCTGAATCAGAATTTTGTAAATTAAATACACTTTATGACTAAAAAAAAAATTATGAAAATTCGTTCAACAAAAAAAACTTCATTGGAAAAGTTCCTCTCTACTTTATAAAGTCCTATACTGCAGTGGAGCTATTGTTGAGAAAGTTGTATCCAATTAAGACAGCCAGCATGGCTGATGAACCTAGTGGCTTTCTACAATGAAGTGACGAAATCAGTTGTCAAGGGAAGGGCAATGGATGCCATCTGTGCGGACCTCTGCAAGGCCTTTGACACAGTACCCCACAACATCTCAGCTGGAGAGATATGGAATTGGATGGATGGTCACATCCAGAGGGTAGTGGTCAATGGCTTGATGTCCAGATGGAGATGGGTGACAAGAAGTGTTCGTCAGGGGTCTGTAGTGGGAGGCTGGCAGAGTACATCTTTCAGAGAAGGGGGAGAATATCTTTGGACACAAGTTTTCCTATCTAGTGAGGAAGGTTTTAAACTAGAGTTGCTGGGGGGAGGGGTGAACAATCCATTTCACATCAAAGCCAACGACACTAATAAGTACCCTGGGCTGAAGCTGGACCACAGGCTGTGAAGAGAGCACCTGAGGAACAGAATAAGGGAACCTTGGTTAGTAAATCAGCTTCAATGGAGCTCCAATGTAAATGCCTTTACACTAATGCACTGAGCACAGGGAACAAGAAAGAAAAGCTACAGACATGTGCGTGCCTGCATGGCTATGACATCATTGGCATTGCTGAGACATGGTGGGATAGCTCCCACAACTGGAGGGTGGGATGGCTTCCATGATTGGAGTGTGTATTCAGACATATCATATATGCTTCTTAGGAAAGACAGGGGAAGAGGTGAGGCAGTGTGGCCTTCTACATCAAAACCCAACTAAGTCCATGGAGCCCCCCCTGGGGACAGAAGAAGAATTGACAGAAATCTTATGGGTGAGGATTAAAGGGAAGGCAAGGAAAACTGTCATCATAATTGGTGTCTGCTACTGGCCACCTGACCACTAAGACAGAGTGGATGAGGCCATCTAAAAGCAGATAAGATCAGCATCGCATTCACAAGCCCTAGTCTTCATGGGAGATTTCAACCACTCAGATATCCATTGCAAAGACAACACAGCAGGCAACATAAGATGCTCATGGAATACTCATATGACAATTTCCTCTTCCCGGTAGTAAAAGAACCCACAAGAAAAAGTTCTATGCTGGACCTTGTCCTCATCAGCAAGGAAGGGCTGGTGAGTGATGTGAAACTCAAGGGCAGCCTTTGACAGATTTTTAGGTTCTCAATGTGTCAAATAAGGTGCAAAGTAAACTCTCTACTCTGGATTTCAAGACAGCAGACTTCATCCTCTTCAGGGATATTCTTGGCAGAGTGTAATGGCATAAAGTCCTGGAGGGAAGAGGGGCCCAAGGAAGATGGTAAGTATTCAAGGACCATCTAGTGCAAGCCCAGGAGCAGTGCAAGCCCAGGAGCAATGCAAGCCAAGAAGCAAGAAGGCAGGCAAGAGTGTGAGGAGGCTGACATGGATTAACAAGGTGCTTCTAGACTTACTTGGGCAAAAAAAGAAAAGTCTAGAATTGAGAACAGGCCACAGGATGACTACAAAGAAATTGTCCAAACAGTCAGGGATCAAGTTAGGAAAGCAAAAGTGTAGATAGAATTTCACTTGGCTAGGGATATAAAGGTGAATTATAAGAATGTCTTCAGGCACAGCAGAAACAAAAAGAAAGCTAGGGAAGATGCGGGGCTTCTTCAAAAAGACAATGGGGACCTGGGCATGATGGCCATGGGCTAAGGTGCTCCAGTCCCTGGAGCCCAATGAGATCCACCCACAGGTTCTGAGGGAACTGGCAGATGAAGTTGCCAAACCACTGTCCACTACATTTGAAAAGTCACAGCAATCTGGAGAAGTCATTGATGACTAGAAAAAGGGAAACATAACCTCTATCTTCAAAAAGAGAAAAAAGGAAGACCTCAAAAACTACAGGCCTGCCAGTCTCAGTTCTGTACCTGGCAAGATAATGCAGCAGATCCTCCTGAAGTCCTTGCTAAGGTATATGGAAAATGAAGAAGAGGTGATTGGTGGTAACCAGTATGGCTTCACCAAAGAAAAATCAGGCTTGATGAACTTGATGGCTTTCTATGACAGAATTACAGCATCAGGGGACAAGGGAGGAGCAACTGATGTCATCTACCTGGAATTCTTTAAAGTACTTGACACTTTCTACATTGACATTTTAACACAAACTCATCTTTCCTGTAATTTATTTGAGTAGAATTTTAAATAACATCAGACAATTTCAGGTATAATAGATTTACATTTTGGAAATCCTTCAGTCCCTTTAGAATAAGATCCCATGTGAATGCTTCTCCTTACTGATAGGAAAGGTGTTACATTTTAAGATTATAAATTGTAAATGACAAAAAGGGGGGCAGGAATTCTGAAATTCAAAAAATAGTTTAAAATTATGTCAAAAATTAACTGACCTTTTAGCAGAACCATTTATTTTAGCATTAATTATTTTCAGTTCTGTAAAACTAATAACTGAAGTTGTACTAAAGAGCTAATGTCTTAACATATAATGTGCAATATGCTACAAAAGTAAAAATTACTTGTATAAAATTAGGTCTTCCCCAGAATTCAGACTGAAAGTATTAGGAATAATATTTAATTTATAACGTTACAATTTATGAGCAAATGCATTCTACCTCAAGGAGGAAGGAGGCATTATGATAATTTACATTTAGAGCAGCCTTGCTGTTCTAAATGTGCTAAGGCCTGCGTATTCTCTTTATTTACTTTCTAGGAAAAAGTAGTGTGAATAAGCAACGGTAAAAAATTCACCATTCATCTCTGTCCGCATCACAGTTGCAGTAATGCTGGGAATCAATGCAGCTTCCCTCTAATCCACAGGCACATTTTTTTATAGCAGGCAAGGAACCTCCCCAGTAAGTCTGTGTTTCATTGGTTCTTCCAATCCACCAGGTCAGTGGCAACCCATCTAAAAGGTAAGTTAGAGAAAAATCAGTGTCTTTTCTCCTACTTATCCAAGGTTTTTGTCATTCCAGCAAGTCTCCATAAGGTTAAGCAGAGAAAAAACTACCCCTCAAATCTAAAAATGTTAAACAGCAATTGAAAAAAAAAAAAGATGCTTTACTTGATAAATAATTATTAATTTTAATACTTCATTACCAGGTATTAAATGATTGTCACAATTTTTTGCTTACATTGTGGAAAAGGGAACTCAAAGTCCCCAGCTCAATCAGACATGATACTAGAATCATTTATCTTAAGCATTCCATTTATATACTTTTTAAAATGGTTCATGAGAAAGGAGATACCATCAACCTAAAAATCAAGGTAGTTTATATTCCCAAGTGAAGATCAATTTCCTATCATGAAACTACCAGCAACAGAATGACAAAAGTTACAAGAAAGCTATGCAGAAACGGTCTCATCCCACTAGCAAGAGTACTCCAAGGATGATACAGAAGACTACTAACCATATCTATGGTGAACATTAAGCAGATAAATAGTGCATTATGGCTTCTTAGGTCACAAGCTACAGATTCAGTGACAGAAGAAATCATGTTAATGACTCTCCCATAAGTAAGCTGATCTATCTGGTGAGTAGAAGTGAGGTTTCCCAGCACTTCTGAATCTCTCTGTGGTGTATCCAGTCATCACTGTTTGCAGCAAAATGGTAAAAATGGATGTTTTCCTACTGTTACCGTACTGCAGATTAAGTTTAAAGGTGATACCAACCAAGTACAGCGACAGAAAATATATAGGGAATAGATAATAGCTAAAAGATACAAAACATAAAGATATACTATCTTAAATGGTGGAGAAAGAAGGGTAATAGATGTAATGCATTAAAGGAAGAAGAAGAAATCAAGTACAATTAAATTATAATTTCTTACACATTCATTTCTTTTTGCTGTTGTCAGAGGTCAAAATTTTCAGCATCAGTCCTTCATGAAGAAGTTGGAATTTATCTTAGTCTCAACTTCTCTTACAACTGTTACTGTTAGATAAGACCTCTGTTATGCTGACAGTCTCTCAGATCATAAACATATTGACTGCATTCATTACCACACAACTGTTGGCCCAGCAGGCCAAAAAACAGTGTGAACTGTTTCTGGAAAAATTAAACTTGCATAATAGCAAGTCAAACTTGGCACCAATGCCCAATGTCAGTGTTTATGTTTGCAAGCCATCACAGGAGTAAGAAAACTGAAAGACAGTTTATAAATAATTTATCAGACAATATTGTAAAAAGTGGAATATTTCTGCTGTTTCAACAGCATGTCTTAGCTTTGTATTGAAGTAATAGTCTCAGTCTTTCACTTAGGACATTGGGGTATGCTTAAAAGCCAGTCTCAGTTATTTGTTCATACAGCAGAATGTTGAGAGAACATTATGGACATGCTTCAAGTTCATACAGATTGTTATCTCTGTTTTGGCAGAAAATATCATTGAAGCAAAACAATGCTATCACATTAATCACAATGGCTAGAGGTTTCTTCCTAATGATCACATACGTATTAATGATCTTCCTAATGATCACAATGTATTAATACGTGACTTCTTTAATGATTTAATTGTGTTCATAATAAATGAAACAGAATACATTTATTTGAGTCAAAATTTGTTTTATTTTTTTTCAGTGTTAGGTGTGCTTATTATTATTTTTTAATAATAATGTTATCTATATGTGATTAATTTCTTTCTATATGTAGTGCTGTCTATAACATAATTCGAAGAAACATGCATAAAACTCAGTAAATACATAAAGCTGATCTTAAACAGGAAAGCTTGCTAAAGGCTATCTGAAGATGCTGAAGAGAAAAAACAACAACTAAATTAGCAAATCCAAAATTTCAAATTATATCACTTTACCTTCCCAAACATCTCTCAAAATTTCTAGGCATTTGTATTCCAAACAGAATTTTTTTTTTTTTTTGTTTTACTTTTCCGAGCTCTTCTAATCAGGCTGAGAATCCCATAAAATGTAAGTATAATTCACACTTGGATTTGCAATGTCCTTACAAAAATTTCTAAAAGAAACTTCTAAAGTTTATGGCAATATGTCACACTGAGACACTAAAAGTTAGAATGCATACCTGCTGGAGAAGGCTGGAAATTATATGTTTCACACAAAAATGGGTGGTAAATACATTTCCACATCTCTTAGAAACATTTAACTAGATTTTTTGGTAACAGTGTTAGATCTTCAGGCAGAATACGTAATATAGAATCAAGAATCAAGAATCAAGAAGGTTGGAAGAGACCTCAAAGATCATTGAGTCCAACCTGTCACCCTAAACCTCATGACTATCTAAACCATGGCACCAAGTGCCATGTCCAATCCCCTCTTGAACACCTCCAGGGATGGTGACCCCACCACCTCCCTGGGCAGCCCATTCCAATAGCCAACCACTCTCTCTGTGAAGAACTTTCTCCTCACCTCCAGCCTAAACCTCCCCTGGCGCAGCTTGAGACTGCGTCCTCTAGTTCTGGTGCTGGTTGCCTGGGAGAAGAGACCAACCCCCTCCTGGCTACAACCTCCCTTCAGGTAGTTATAGACAGCAATGAGGTCTCCCCTGAGCCTCCTCTTCTCCAGGCTAAACAGTCCCAGCTCCCTCAGCCTCTCCTCATAGGGCTTGTGCTCAAGGCCTCTCACCAGCTTCGTTGCCCTTCTCTGAACATGCTCCAGCAATTCAACATCTTTCCTAAACTGAGGGGCCCAGAACTGGACACAGTACTCAAAGTGTGGCCTAACCAGTGCTGTGTACAGGGGTACAATGACCTCCCTGCTCCTGCTGGCCTGATGCACTATGCCTGATGCACTATGCCTGATGCAGGCCAGAATGCCATTGGCTCTCTTGGCCACCTGGGCACACTGCTGGCTCATGTTCAGCCTACTGTCAATCAGTACCCCCAGGTCCCTTTCCACCTGGCTGCTCTCCAGCCACTCTGATGTTCTGTATTCTCTTTATACTTTTCAAAGAGAAGATGTATCTTGAAGAAAGAGATGAAAACGAGAGGATCCTTAATTACTATCCTGCCTTCCTCTAACAGCCCCTCCTTACTAACTCCCCTCCTCACTCCCCCCTCCCCCACTCCCTTTTTCCTTCCTCAACTCTTCGATATCCAGGAGATAAAAGAAGTAAGTATTTCATGGGGTGGCATAACCCTATGGCATAAACTTTTCAAAAGATTCTAGAATTATCCTTTTCCATGATATCAGGAAGTTCTACATTTATATCTGTCGATTGAAAAAAAAAAAAAAAGTTGTTAAACTGAGGAATATTTGAATAACTTATTCTCGTAAGAGTAAGACCAGGGCTCTACCATTTGTTTTACAAAACTAAAAATATTTTAGCTTGTGTTTATAATACACTGACTGTTGCCAATTTAGATGAATCCCATTTTTAACTGGGCCTTATCTAGGCACTGGCAGTTTTGCTTGACAGTTGATGGCTTGACTGCTTTGAAGACTGTACAGATGTCTTTCAGAATGTAGTACTGATAAGACTGATTCTGTAAATAGTTCTTCATTACTCCACTGTGCTGAGCTAGAAAACTGGTTTACAGAATTTAAGTGACTGTCAGGTCATTTTTAGTTACAGCCACTACAGGGGTCATTATGTAATTATAACCTTAAACTTCCATCATTTATCAAATACATTGGATGCCTATAGGCACCAAGACTTCGGAGGGAGTAGATGACACTTTAGAAAGTCATTCTGCCAATCCTGAGAGATTTTGACAGGAACCTCACGATGTTCATCAAGGGGAATTTCAAAGGCCTGCACCTGGGGAGGAACAGCCACAGGCAGCAATATATACTGGAGGGAAGTAGTTGGAAAGAAGTTTGTAGAAGAGGTAGAAGGTACCTCCTTCCTTGTAGAAGACAACCTGGGGATCCCAGCAGACAAAGGCTGAACATGAGCCATCAACGTGCAAAGAACACTACTGTTATCCTGCACTGCAGTAGGAGGCTGAGGTGTTACCAGCAGCTTGAGAGAAGTTGTTCCTTCCCTCTATTCAGCACAGATGAGGCCACATCTGGAGAATTTTGTCCAGTTCTGGGCTCCACATTAAAAAGGAAAAATGGAAATACTGAAGTCCAACAAATGGTAATAGAGATGATTAAAGGACTGAAGCATCTCTCCTACTAGGAAAGGCTGGGAGAAAAGAAACTCCATAGCCTGGTGTAAGGAGTGGTCCGAAGAGCACTGTCTCATCATTGTCATGAGGAATCAGGACCTCCTTACCCCAAGGAGAAGGAGTGAAATTCAGGCCAAAACCTTAGCATGAGTTTTTGCAGCTGCCTACCTCATAATAAGTTACTGATTCAGTGACTGAGCCTGTGCACTGGAATGCAGTCTCCATGGCTTTCCAGATGCAGGTTCTGTGCGAGAGACCTAGATGGTACCAACGGTCCATACCCGCCAAGTATGATGGATGACCCTACTGTTTGCAATTACCACTTTGCAATGGAGAAATCGAACTGCAGTCAACAGAGAATGGTGTCCTGGCTTTACCAAGGGAGCATGAACTTTAGTGAACTCTGCTTATTATAATGTCATTGTAATATGAAAACACACCTCTTGGCCTGAGGCTACCCACCTCCAAGGCAGACCATTCATTGGGCATGCCTCCTTGGGCCCAGACCACATGTCAGTCACTCCCTCTTGGGCATGTGTGGAAGCCTTACTCATGGGGGGGCACAAGGGGCAGAGAGAGGCAGAGTTCAGACATCAACATCTGTGAAGCTGATTATAAAAGATGTCTCCCTAGCAACAGGAGGAGTTCTGAGGAGTCCTGAAGAAGTTCTAAGGAGTTCTAAAGGAGTAACAACAAGGAGAGGAAGAAGTAACAAGAAGAAAACTTCAAAGGAAAGCTTTCCCCACTAAGATCAATCGGGACTGGACCCAGGACCAGAGAGACATCTTTGGACCCTTACATTATTGGTAGCTATAGAACTCTTTCCCTTTCCCCCATTTACAAAGCAGCATCTACCTCTTCTCCCAGGAGCTTCATCTGTTTTTATTGTTACTGTGACTGAATGGGTCAAAAAGGATCACAGAATCACAGCATGTTAGGGGCTGGAAGGACCTTGAGATATCATCCAACCTCCATGCCAAAGCAGGATCACTTATACCAGACCACACATCCATGCGGGTCTTAAATATCTCCAGAGAGGTAGACTGTCCCTGTTAAGTCATCTACTATGATCTCTACTCTTGAACTAAAAACCCACAGATATAAATCCTGCAATCTGAAAATTGGAATTGTATTTAAAGGAAATGATCTAATTAAGAATTCTGCAAAAGACAAGGCAAAGTTCTACATCCTCTAAATGCTTATAAAAGAATGGCTCTGAGTGTTTTCAAATAGGGAAAAATAAACCCTAGCTCTCTATATTTAGTTATTTCATCTCTATATTGCAAAACAATATTGCCCTTTTTAAGTGGTCACATTGCAGAAGCCAAGTCCATAATTAGATCCTAGTGTTCTTTTACCTCAGACCTCTCTATTTCAGAACAGATTAAACCCCACTCTTCAGAGGATTGGTAAGATGTGTTTGGTACACTCTGTAGCAGAATTTAACCAAAGAATGGTTTAGAAAGTCTGTAGAATTCACAAACTAATTTCTCATGCATATTTCATCCTAGTAGCTAAAATTTGATATTCTAGATGGCTTAGTACAATTGGCTGACTGCACTCTTAGCTTACTAGAAAAACCTGCGTTTCTGTGGAATCACATTGGATGGGAAAAAAAAGAAAAAAGGCAAAAAAAATAACAAACCCTCCCAAAAACATAAAAATGGTCAAAACCAACCAAAGAAACAAATGTAGAAGGTCCTTCTTGCCTGCGACAAGAAGGACCTTCTCGTGACAATTTTTTTTTTCAGTCTCCAGCTTGATCACTGCTGAAACTAGTGAGTTGATAAGGTGGATTTTATTGGTGTATTTTTGGTTTTCACCAAGTCTGTGTGACCGTAATAGCAAAAAGACACAAAAATCCTAGACATCACAATCTCAAAACTCTCTTCTTGGTGTAAACCAGGCTTTTGAACATCTAATCATAATTTGGAGTCCATGGATAGAAGGGAGGCATAGTAGGACTTCTTAAGGAGTAGGTTCTTCTTTTATGCTGTGCAGATATTTTCAAGAAAATATTATGCCAAGACTAAATTTTAATATAAGAATCCACTAAAGTCAATGACGTAGTCAAGGGGGAAAAAAAAGTGAGTGAAGAGTTTAGAAAAAGAACCAGAAAATTGTACTTAGAGGCTTGTCCTCTGAATGAATGTTAAGAAAACAATTTGAGTAAAAAAATAGCACTTAGTGTTTCAAAAGACAGTAAGAAATTATAATTTTACTTCCACATTATTTGAAGTACTTAGAACGGCCTTTCATAGTAAAGTTATTAACAAGAGCTCTCTGCCAGTGAGAGTCAAGATTTAAGTAAACTACATAATTCCATTTCACTTTAATTGCAATAGTGGATATCCATTTGTTTTCTTAAAACAGTTATGCTTTTGTCAGTAATCCTCATGAACTACATTTTTTTTTTTGTGTGAATGCTTATATTACTGGATATCTAATGTTTTTGATGTTTTTTTAAGCCCTTACAACACAGGAATGAAGTACTCAAAAGCATTCAATGATAAAATGCTGATATCTCTGCCTTGATTTGAGTTCTTTTAAGGATATATCTCCTCAGTAATGCCTCAACTAAAACTTAAATGTCCCTGGAAGGCAGACCAACAGAAACTATGTTAATAACGATCTTAGTTAAATTATTTATGAATGAAATCAGCTTTCAGAGCACTTAATTCTAAGAAGAATGATCATTATAAACTGTCATTTGTGTTTTACTGGTTCACATATCTTCTGGCAACCTGTATGATCCACATAATAGATATTTGAAGTAGTTCAAGCTCTGTAGTAGCAAAATGTCATTAACTTGATAAAAATAAATACCTTTAGTAGCCAGCAAGATCAAATACACTATGCTACATGGTAAGATTTTTCTCTTTACTTACCTGGCTTATCTAGAAGCCTCGACTTCTTGCAGTGGTAAGCAAGCTCCTGTTCGCAGTGCTCTGCATGATTAATTGTTGCCTGAAGCTGGTCTAAGCTGGCAGAATACTTGAAAAACACAGCATGGGGGTTCTCTCGATTAGCATTTTTGACTCTGGTTAGGTTGGTGTTGTTATGCTGTATAATGGTCCATGTCGTATCTTTCAAAACACATGTGAAACATAATAAAGAATGAGAAGTAGCCATGTAAATTGTTAATGGGAAAAAAAGTGTGATGAAATGGACCAAAATTTAAGATAACTTCTTTGATCACAAAAAATACTTTAGGCATATTAAACAGAGACATAGATCACTGAGCAAAAATAAAAACTGTTACTCAGTGTTTCTATTTATAAGTAGATTATTGTACTGTGACTGTAACGGGTATTGAGTTTGTTATGATTATGGAATAAAGAAACGGTAAGTGATAACATCCAAATAAATTTCTGTGAAATAAGATACAGTTTACTTGCTACATTTCAATGAAAATATAAAAATAAATAATACTTACTATTGTTACTTTTCCAAGGCTTAAACTCCTTATAAAATAAGTCTAAACTCTAGCCTTGATTCTAGCTACATGTATCACCACAATCTGAATTAATGTGTTCTGTGTGAGAAAATGACCTACAGCCTTTTTCTAGTATACAAAGAAGCAACAGTAGATTGCAAATACTGTGTTTACTATAAGCCCAAGACTATATGAAGGTGAGCTATATGAAGGTGAAGACTATATGTAGGGAGGTGATTCTAGTCATCTAAAATCAAATAGTCATCATTACTTGAAGTACTATTCAAAATCTGTATTTTAATCAATGACTAAGAGCCAGAGCTTTCAAAGTTCAGTAGAAAGCTACTTCCAGACACCTGATGTAATATTAATTTATGACAGTAATCATGGTATATTCTCTTGACTTGCTACAGTACTATTTCAGAACTGAGAGCTGCCGTTTCCCTAAAAACACATACTGCTCTTAAGTTGACTGCTCAGTAAGACACTTACATACTTGCATTGTGTAGACAGACCTTATGACTCTTGCAAACTCTTGCAACTGGGAGCATGCAAAATATTCCTAAAATATTTATTCCAGAAACAACTGAACCAAATCTTCAAAACATTTTTTTCCATGGATTACCAGTAAATATTCAGTTCTCCAAACATTATTTCCAGAAAAATGTGTTCTGAATTAATGGTCTTGTAACCAAACCAAACCAAACCAACACCCCCCTCGCAAAGAAAAAAAAAAAAAAACACAACCAAAAAGCAACCAAACAAAAAAAGCAGAAAAGATTTGCAAATAAATATAATTTAAATGGTTGAATAATAAACAATATATTGAACATTTATAAAAGGTATGTGCTAAAGCATGCAGTCTGCTGTGAAAAGTCTACAGCCTGAAGCATGCTGCTTACAATACGTGACAAAGCAGTGCAATAGCTTTTCAGAAGTAGTCAGCATGGATTTGCCAAAAACTCATGTCTGACTAATCTGATAGCCTTCTACCAAGGGCATGACTGGATGGATAAATGAGGGCAGGGCAGTGGATGTTGTCTACCTTGACTTCACCGTCTCCCACAGCATCCTCACAGGCAAGTTTAGGAAGTGTGGCTTAGATGAATAAACAGTGGGGTATATTGAAAGTTGGATGAAAGATAGAGCTCAGAGGGTTGTGGTCAGTGGCCCATAACAAATGGTGTTCCCCAGAGGTCAGTACTGGATCCAGTCCTGTTCAATATATTCATCAACGACCTGGATGAAGGGATAGAGTACACCCTCAGCAAGTTTTCCAATCACACAAAACTGGGAGGGGTGGCTGACACACCAGAAGGCTGTGCTGCAGTCCAGCATGACCTGGAGATTTAGGTATAGAATATCCTTGTGAAATTCAGCAAGGGCAAGTGTAAAGTACTGTGCCTAGGTGGGGAAAACCCTATGCATCAGTACAGGCTGGGGGCTAGCCTGCTAAAGAGCAGCTCTGTGGAAAAAGACCTGGGAGTACTGACAAATAACAGAATGATCACAAGCCAGCAATGTGCTCTTGTGGGCAAGAAGGTAAACAGAATCCTAGAGTACATCAAGAAGAATGTGGTAAGTGGGTCAATGGAGGTTATCCTACCCCTCTACTCTGCCTTGACAAGGCCTCATCTGGAGTAATGTGTCCAGTTCTTGGCTTCCTGGCTCAAGAAGGACAGGGAACTGCTTGAGATAGTACAGCAATGGGCTATGAAGATGATTAGGGGACTAGAACGTTTCTCTTAAGGAGAAAGGATGGGGGACTTGGAGATCTTTAGCCTAAAGAAGAGACTACTAGGGAGGGATCTTATTAATGCTTATATATACTGAAAGGTAAGTGTCAGAAGGATGGGGCCAATCTATTTCTAAATGGTACCCAATGAGAGGACAAGAAGTAGTGGACACAAAATAGAACATAAGAACTTCTACCTAAACATGAGGAGGAACTTCTTTATTTTGAGGGTGGTAGAGCACCGGAACAGGGTGCCCAGAGAGGTGGTGGAGTCTCCATCTCTGAAGATATTTAAAACCTGCCTGGATGCCATCCTGTGAAGCCTGCTTTAGGTGAACCTGCTCTGGTGGGCAGGTTGGGCTAGATGACCTCCAGAGGTGCATTCCAACCCCTATCATTCTGTAATATTACTTCATTAAGTATTATGTATTTACTTTAAAACAAGAAAAGTAATTTTCCTATACACTGAGATACAGGAAAGATGAAACTGGCTAATACCACAACACAGAAATGTATTGATTGTTCTGTCCTATACTTTGCATTCAAGGAAGTGTAATACCAGACACTCTGCTCATATTATTTTGGCTTTTTCTACTTTTGTCAAGCCCTCTCACCTATGAATAGAGAAGAACTGGGATTTTGCTGTTTCATCTTCCACTTGCAAAACCTGTAACAATCTGAATCCCGTGACTAAAATACACTTTAAGGTAGGGGTGGAGCAGGCTTCCAGTTAAAGCTGGTCTGCATCAGTAGAGTCAAGTTTAGATTAATTTTCACTGTATTCTTGTATCTTAATGACCAAAGTAGTTTGAGGAAATACAAGAAAAACTATTTTTTTCTTACTTGTAGTACTGATGATAATAATTCTATCACTTCAAACTATTTAGCAGGTATATATTTCATTTTGTTATCTTCCTACAGGCCACATGTGGCTGATATTATATGATCTTTATCACTTAAAGGACAAGTATTCCTCAGAAAACTTAATGAACATATCAAGGTGAGATGTCTCTTCAAAATGGATTCTATTAAAAAGAATCTGTTTATGCAACTGTTTTATCTTTGTTTACCAGCCTTTGGTGAAATTATATCATTTTATAAAGAGGTGCTCATGGTGTCAAAAAGCAGATGGCTGCAAACATAGCAGAAATATTCCTTTTTGTACATACACACAAACACAAATTCAATTCTACCTAAAGGCAGCGCTGAACATAAAAATTAAAACAATCAGGTCAACCATCAGATTTACTATCACATACAAAGAAAAAGAAAAGCAGGTCTCTGCATGTTTGATCATCTCAACTGTCAGTGTGGACTGTAAGCTTTTCATTTTGAAGCTGACCTCCAAGAATATAAATTGTAAAAGGCACCTCCCTCACAGATGCCTGAAAATAGAGTCCCATGAATGTGAAAGACAAAGCAGTGCTGTGGTAAATGAAGGCATCTGCCTTCCCGGCCTCTGGTGGAAAAGGGAATGCCAGTCATGAGGAAACTGGGAATAAAACAAATATAGAAGGCTCATCCTGTCAGGCTGCATCTCAAGATGAAGAACTGATCAACGAGATTTGATTAATGTGGTGAATAAGGAGTGACTGAGGAAAACAGTAACAGCTGTTCATGGACATACAAGCATAAATCAGACCCTATACTGTACCTTGGAGGGGTATGCCCACTTAAAATACCCACTTAAAAAAAATCTTTCTGCATTGTTCTTTGTCTCTTTTAGTCTCATAGGACAGTAGTATATTTCTTTTTCAGGGCCTGTGCCAAACTGTGAGTTAGCACAGTTCACCATAGACATCAAAGTCAAAAGCAGATATGATGAAACTAGCTAAATTGCACACACTGACTGAAATGATGGGAATTCTGTTAATTCTCATTAATTTTTCATATAGTGCTGTGAAAAATCAACTGATGCCCATTACAGGTAGAGTACTATCAGTTTCTCTGTAGAGAGATGTGACCACACATTGCTTACAAATCAATATCAAAAGCTTATGAAGGTTTCCAAGTTTTCAACACATTGAACATAATTAAACTCAACTGTAGCATACTCGTGTAGATTTTTAAACCCTTATAACAATGTAAAAAAAAAAAGTGTTTCCATTGTTTTGGCTGAAAAACAAGGAAATAGAGGTTAAGTAAAATGAAAAGTAAGCAGACACAAATAAAAAAACAAATAACTAAATAAACATTTATATATAAGATTCATTTAAATTACATATACTATTAGGTCTATATAGACAACATCAACTGATTTGTTGGAAATCAGGCTGATGACAAATCTGATATCTAAAATTTCTAGTAATATAGATGGTTGAATTCAAAGAACTAGGTGCAGAATAGGAAACAGGGGACCTGAAACTGTCTGAAAGAGTCCTATTGGGTGTGTTTGCTTTTCCCAGAGATCTACTTGCAGTTTGAAAAATTAAATATATCTATATTCCTTATAACAAAGGCCAGTTCTGAATTATAATTTTTCAGAAGGCTATCAGGAAAAAAAGTTATTTTCTTTCAAAACATAACTTCTTTCTATTTCCTTAAATGCCGTCAGGAGTCGCTAACATCAGTTAAACCAAAGCTGCACCCAAAATTATTCAGTCTGTCATAGTCTCCATATGGAAAACGTCCCATTTTTGCGGCACACAACAGAAACTTTTTTTTAGCTTCTCAGCCTGAATCCCGTTATTGTTCTAATTTCACTGCTTAATTCTTTACCCAGTAATATGAGTTAAAGAGTCACCTCCATTTTGTTGTGCATATACGCCTTAAACTTTTAAGCTAGAGAGGCTTCTTACTCAATAACTCGTGTTTCAATATAATAAGCAAGTACACAGACCTAGCTGACAGTTAAGGAAGTTTATCATCTCACCTGTCATATTACAGTAAACAAGAAATGGTCCCAAGGGGCCACTTCCATCTGAATCAATATTGTAAAAGCCTGAAGTGTTCCCTTTGTGCTTGTAGGCTTCACATGATTGCTCATAGATGGCTGTAAAAGAACACATTCCATCAGAAAAATAACGGTATGACTTTACATTTTATCCAAGGAATTTTTTTTTAAAAGTATGGATCCTGTCAGTGTGAAAGAAGTTGTGTGTGTTCACTGATAAAGAATACAGAAAAAAATAACATAATCAAAATAATACTTTCATTTGGATTTGTAAAGCATGTTTGATTTTATTTATAGGGCTGTTCACAAAGGGCATTTTCAAGCATTTCCAGATTTCAGTCTTGGAACTTCAGGGAGGAAACTATGAAATGTGAGTGAGTAAATGGTTGTAAAAAAACACTAAATAATAGGATGCCAAGGGTAGTATTTAGATAAATAATCAGATTTTGATACTAATTACATCAACCAAATCAAGATTATAGTTGTTAAATAAGAAAAAATTACATCTGCTTGATCCCATGTCATGTATTCTTTAATTCAGTCAAGGCCTAAAGAAAAGTCTGTAATGATTTCATTATGATAAAAAAACTGAGAATCTGTAATTAAACAGAAATCACTGAGGATAACGCCACAGCTGGATCACATTAACCTAACTACTCCTTTAACTATTACATTGCTATGGAGTAGCCATACTTCTCTGGCTGTCCTTTTCAAAATTAGGCTGTGTGATCTATCGCTTATTATCAAAAAGAGAAAACACTCTGACAAAAAGAAAGATCCATTATATTCAGAAGAAAATTAAAAAAAAAAATGAAAATCCCCAAACATAACTGCACAGTCATTATTATCATTCTAGAAAGTTTTGATCTCTATCAATTTAGTTCATTTACATTCTTCTAAAAAAAACCCTATAAAGTACTAGTAAAATAATATAAAAAAGGTATTGTTTTTTAAAAAGAAACCATTCTTCAGAAGTGTGATCTCAGTATTATTTGCCTGATAGTTACTACCATTATATGGAAACCTATCAAAAAGATACAAAATTCATTCTGATTGCTTACCTATGAAATAATCAGAACGCGCAATTAATGTAATTTTCTGATTAAATTTTATGTTTATTTACTGCATAAATGTCTTAGTTAAATTAAAACGTGACAGAGATATTAAATTATTCATTAACTGTTTTATGAACATGCTAGTTTGTATACTAATATTTCATGATCAGTAACATTTCCATTCTTTATAACAAAAAGATTGCTTTTTTGAAAATTCAAGGGGCATATTGTTCATTAGAAATTACAGAGTAGTGTGACAACATGGCCAAAAATTACTCTAGATTCTTGAAATAATTACAAAAAAAACTAAAATCAACTAGTAAAGAAAAGCTAGTCTTTGTTTTTATACCCATAGACACATAATTTTATTAATCACGAACTAACATTTCCATTAAAGGTACTTTGGAAAATGAATAGGAGTTCAGTAAGTCTAATCATATTATTACATTTCTCAAGGACTCTCAATCACTAGGAAACCATGGCCTCCCCATCTGCCCTCATAGAAATCGTCATCTCATTCAGCATTTCATTTTCCAAGTTATAACAAACCAAGTTACTTTAATCTTCCTTTTGGGTAAATTGCAGTTTTATGTCATACATATTTAAAATCAACTGTAGCATTGACAACCTTTCTTTGCTACACAAAATTCCTTAGAATCCTTACTACGTATTCTTTGCAACTGACATTACTATTGCTGACTATGTACAAGTGCAATTTAATACGTAGTCTTCTAAATTCAGTAATTTCTCAAAAAATGTGTGTAGATACATATTCTTTTCTTAGGATCAGTTAAAAATTATTATATTAATTTCATAAGGACAATTTATATTGACAAAATATTTATCTTATAACCAGTGAAATATTTGGGGGTTTTTTTATTTCTTTAAAATTTCATAAAGATTTTTAGCTATTAGGAACATATAATGAAGGGCAGAGTAACGACTTACTCTGCTTCCCAGAACATGCTTAAAGAAGTACAAAAGTAGAGATTGTCTTGTAAAACAAGCTTAGTAACTTTCATCTATTTTTTTTCTTTCTAATTTCTCCTAAGATACTCCCTCATTCAGCAAACTACATAAATGTGTTTAGGACTTAGCATGTGATTACCTTGGTATATAAGTGTAATCCCAGGAACACATCTCAGAAAAAGGTAATATTAGTTGTTATGATGAATAAAGATTAGCAAAACACATTTCTAAATTATTTGATGATTTTAAAAGTGAAATTATATGGATGGAAGAGGTTATTACTGGGCATTGCATATAGACTACAAAAAATGCAAAACAGATAAACATTAGAAGTACCTATGACTTTTTGCCACTACGTATTTTGAATTCTCAAGGCCTTTAATCAATTTATGAATATTTACCTGGCTAAAAAAAAATCTAATATGAACGACTAATAGAAATGTATATTTTTGTAATGAAAAAGTTCAATCAGAATTAAATGCAGAGCAAAAAGACATCATAGACTTACGATAGTGGCAAGTGGCTCCCTTGTAACCAGTATTGGTACAGTTGCAGTAGAAGCTGTTCCAGGACTGTGAGCACTCACCACCGTGTTCACAGTAATTAGGCAAACACCTAAAACAAAAACAAAGAATGTTTTCACTGTATTTTCCATTAATTAAAATGTCACATGTACTTATCAAGGGTTTAAATATAATGAAAAACTAAATATAATATCATGAAGGAAGTCTTCAAGATCGACAGGGAAGATGTTAATTTAATTACTAGAAAACTAAGAGAATTTTCCTTCCTCTTCCCCCTATTCTTACTGCCTATAATATGATCATTAATTACGCAATAAACCTGTGAGAACAGAAATAAAGTGTAAGATGCATAATTATTTTTTATTTCCATTCAACTGTTGCTAAGTCAGTATGGATTGATGAAGCAGTGGAATATTTACATGCTAATAATTCACTTGCAACTGAGAGGATTTCTCCAACAAGATGTATCACAACAAAGCAACATCACAACAGATTTCTTTCTATTCCTCAAAAAAACACCAAACTGAAACAAAACAAAACAAACCCAGGATTTTTTTGCTTAAATCACATAAACAAACAAAAAGAACCAAAAAATCTCTGACCTTGGTAGCTGAGAGCTATTTCTTATTCTAAAATCGTTTGCTATTCTAGAAAGAGTAAAGCATTCATCACTTCTGTTCCATTACCAGAGGTCATTACTAGTAAAGCTAGTTTTCATTTTGGTGATAAATGCAGAAACCTAAAGAATTTTGGTGGCTTTCTTCTAGATTTACAACGGCTGACTGTAAAGGACTATTGCCTGTAACTGCTTAGAGGTTGAGACTGCATTTTATACCTAAGTATGAAATGTTGCATGAGATAAAATAAAAACTAAAAAAATTTAAAAATTTAAAAAATTATATATGCAACTGGAAATATATTCAACTAGAGTCCCACATTATAATTATTTTCTATTTTTTCACCTTAGAAGTAATTATAATTGCATTATGTGCATATGTGTGAATGTGATTCAGTTAAAAATGTATAAAAATGTTCTATTGTTGATATTTACCAGAGGATAAAAATAATATTCATAGGATTTTAAAGTATCTTTTAATTCTGTCAAAAAATCTTAAGAGGGTATTAAATTAGAATTGTAGAAAGTCAGAGAAAAAGACAGAATGAATTAGCAAGTGTAAGTAAAATAAAGAAAGTGATAATAAAGTGATACAGGTCACCTAAGGAAAGAAATTATATTTTTTACAGGGAAAGAGGTGGTCTTGTATCTATAATTTCACTCACAGATTGTATTTCTAAGACAAGTTTGTATATGATACATATCTCACTAAGCCCTAGTTTGGAACATAAAAATGAAATTTAGTCACTGAGCTTACAGGTATTCCAATGTTCAATAATTTGTTTGAAGCAATTGTATAAATGTTGATAGCAATAATTCTTAGGATAAATGCTTAATTTTGCTTTTTATGAGTACAATGAAGCATTAATAATTATATGCATGACCTCTAATATAACTGCCATTCAGGACTTTTAATCCAACCTCTAACAGCTGCTCTACTTGTATGTGTTTCAGTCATATTTTTAGTTCTCTTACTTCTTTTAGTTAAAGATGCAATTATCTAAAAATCATGATTTACATGATCATTACTTGTATTCACTTCATGCCCATATTAATTAATCTTCCAAATAGTGTTCACAAGACAAAAAGCTTAGATGCAATTGATGATGCTTGAACCAACTTTAAGAGAAGTGGAAGCAATATGGAGTATAATTTAAATCTTTTAGCATCACACTTTCAATCTTCCCTCTCTTTCAGAGTATGTAATAGAAAGTAACCACTACCAACATCAAAGCGAAGCTGAAATTGCATTACATGCTCTGATCCTGTCCAAAGTAAGGTCTAGAGCAGTGGTCATTTTGCTTTTTTTCCTAAGGAATTGAATATTCTAACAAAAATAATTCTAATATTAGAAAAAGTATTTCTAGTATTTCTCCTGCAAAATGCACGTCACAAATGCACCACCATGTCTGCTTAAACCAGAAAAAAGTTCTCCTGAACCCTTATAAATCTGGCTGCAATGTTATTCTCTTTCTCTTTCTTCCCTCTCTGCTCCCATGGGAGACACTCTCTTATTTGGTAACAATGTGTAATTATATATATATTTACGTATATGTGCATATATTTATTTTTATGTGTGTATATATAAATATATATTTATGTATTTTACTATTTAGTATTTTGGGCAGTGGTGTCTTCAGATACTGCCGTAACTTATTTAAAAGATATATTTACAGGTTCTGCTATTCGGTTGTGAGCAATACACTTCACATGTGAAGACAGTTAAACAATTCAAGCACAAATCTGGGAATTTCCAATACAGTGATTTAAATTGGAAATAAAGGTTCCGCGACCTGCAGCTTCCCACAAGGGGGATTCTGTAGCAAATTAGGTGGGTACTCATGGCTTGCTTCCTCTGTTTGGTAGCTTCCCAAACACTGTAACTACAATTCAAGCGGCTCACGGCTCACAGACGGCTAAGGGGCCTCTGTCTTCCCTTCCCCAGTTAACAGTGTGGAGCTTCTCCGTGGCTCAGAGATGGCTAAGGAACCTTTCTGTTGTGGTCCATGACTGGGGTGTAAGAGTGTTTGTTGCCTGGGTCCAGGTGAAAGGCCCAGGTGTGGTTTGCCTGTTAGGACAAGCTCTTCATCTGCAACTCTGGCAGCATTTGGCTCTTGTTGCTTTCTGGGTCAGAGCAAGGCAAATTTCCTACCATCTAAGCGGTTTAAATACTGTCCGAAGAAAATTAATGTCCTTTGGGAACAGAAACCTGAAAACTGAACCTATAGGATGAGGCATATCCAAACATGGCCAGGGGCACATTCCGTTCACAAGTGTGTTACAAGGTTAATAAACATGTTACACATTTATCTGGACTGTTTGAACCCAAGGAAGTGTCCAGGTTTGCACATTCACTGGTGCTTAAGGCATTGTCTGGGTTAGGGCATGTTTTGAGGTTTGTCCCTTCAGGACACAATGAGGGAGTATTACAGGCCTTTTTGGCCTGAGTAACTTTTTTCCCTGTGCAACTTTGGCCTGTTCAGGCCTAATGTCAGGGAAAAAAGGGGCAGTTCAGGCCTGGCCAGCCTGAAACCAGCCTAGTAATGAGGGGGGGCAGGAAGAAAGAGCCCTGGGATGTTTGTTGAAGCCCAGATGGGGAAAAGGGGTGTGTTGGGTTGGGTTTTTCAGTCTGGTGCATAGGAACTTTGCTACGCTTTGCTACGCTCACCGCTATGCTTTGCAGTATTTGTAATATATGGTTTGCTTTTCCATTTAAACTTTCCATTACTATCCAGTCTATTTGTGTGAACGTTATTCTTTTGCCCCTTTTGGACCAATAAAGCAATCTATCCTGCTCTAAACTAGGACACTGCTAAGTACATAATTTGTACACTGTGTGATTATCACATTCCCAAACTATGACTAAAAGATGTTTTAGGAAAAACAAGCAAACAAGCAAGCAAAACAAACAAACAAACAAAAAAACCTACACAATGAAACAAAAAAGCTAATTCTTACAATTTTCATTAATTTTCTTTCTTCTGACTTCAATTAAAAAAAAAAAAAAAAAGACAAAAGTATTCTAAAAGTTCCCTGGCAGCATTGTCTTTTTAATTTTCTTTTTTTAATCCTAAAAAAGCATTCCTTCTGATCTTTTGCTAGGACACACCAAAGGCAATAATTCTTATTTCTATGTGGAATCATGAAATTACAACAGATTTATCGGTACTCTCTTCTTAGAGCCTAAATGTACTATCTTTGTAAGAGATTTACAATGACACTCTGTCCTTTAGATCATTCACGTAAAACTAGCAGCAATTATTAAACAGGCTGAATGAAGGAGATTAGGGCAACCAAAGACAAGTAGAAATCATTGGAGGTAGAAAATATTGTCTCTCAAAAGTTATCATTCACAAATTACCTATTAGAAATTGTTTAATAAATGAAAGCATTTTTAATGTTGGTAAAAAAAGTATCCATCAAATGACATTTATGGTGAGATGTAGAATTAATCATATAAAAAGAAATATGGGATTTGTTCCTTATGATGAGAAATGAGACAAAACTTAGTATCAATTATATTGTGAGACAGCCTGGTGATGTTTTCCACTCATAATCATGCTTAGGTCTCTTTTAATGTGTTTAACTGAAGAATACACACGTTTTCACATTGTTTTATGTTTATATGATTCTGTTCCTTACTCTCTTTCTTTTCTACAAGGAAAGAAGTTCAAGCGGCGTAATGGAAGTGGAGTAAGTTCAATTCCAAAGAATTGAAAAAAAAAAAAAAACAGAAGTAGTAAGTGCTTTAGAAGCTAGAAGGAATTGTCATGAGATCTATCGGGGACGAGAGGAAGGTGATGTTGAAAGAAGCTTGAAAAGTGAGAAAATTAGTCACAAGTAGGGAGAAAGAAAGATAAAAAGAAATGTAAATGTATACCTGAAATACAAATGCTTAGCACATTATATAGTAAAATATTAACTGAGGCAAAAACCTGTTTTGTTGTAGGTCTATCGCACTTAGTCCAGCTGCAAAGTCAGGACGGACTCAGTAAGGAAAAATTTAGCACAAAATATTATATCCATACAACTGTATATGTTCTTAAACGTGATAAAAAGATAAGTGAGAATACGGTAACTGAAAAGACTATATCTTAAGCATGCTTTTTAGTGTCTTTTCAGAGATTTCTCAGTAAATTGCCATAACAATTAGGTAAAGAACTAGCATTATTTTTATCTTTGAACTACAAGACATTGTGAGGTTCTTTAAAATTATAACCTGGAAAGATGTGGACTACATTATCTTTATGAATGGAAAGCAGGCCACAGAAATGTCTGTGTACCTGAACTTGAACTTTTGATCTATATCCTGGAAGGTCTTTCCTCTCTACAGAGGGAGCCACTTCACTAATCACTGTCCTATAAATGTATACTAATAACGTTTATGGCAAGATATGAGATTAGTTCTGACCAGAGCCTAAAAAGGATTCCTCATTCACTGTGATGAATACTACCTATTGTGTTTCTGAATGGGTAGTATATCAAAATCAGCAATAACTTTTAAAGAACATAGTATTTTAAAGGGAAAAATAAATGTAACAGGAGGAGGTTTCTTTACTTGAAAAGAAATTTTCAGAAATGCAAACTAATTTTATCTCCAGTTGCTCTCATTTTATTCTCAGTTCATGGAAATCTAATTGTTAAACTATTGAATTCTTACAAAAGAATCAGCATGCCATTTTTTCAGCATTTTGGTTTTTGTTATCAAGTAAATATTGGAATCAAAACATTCAAATAAATAAACAAATTGCTATTTTTTTTCCTCACCTGTCTGTAATGTCACATATATCTATCTGAAGGTCACTGAAGTTGCCAAAAATATTTTGCTGAACTGAGATCATATCTACTGCTTTGTTACCAATGGAAATGAGTCGCATGCATCCTTGAAATCCACCAAGTGAAGTATTACATTCAGAAATGTTTCCACTGCTAGGGCAGCCTGAAAGAAGCATAAAAACTGGAGCTGAAAAAAAGTTTATTGAAAAATTTATATATATATATATATATAAAGTTGACTGAACTTTGATAGTCTTCAATTGTTGTAAACTTCATAGTTTGAAGACCTTAGCCAGAGGGTTTTCTTAGTAAGTATGGTTGGTGAAACTCTAAAGAAATATTTTTGTGCAGTTTTACTGTTTTTAAAGCATACACAAAAGCATCACTGAAAATTTGGGTAAAGGATAACACAAGCAGCAATCCAAAATCAATGAATAGAATCAAGATATGGACAGATTGACTGACTGACCTAAGGCAGAAATTATTAGGTTACAATACAACGTGCACATGATTTTATTTTGCCATGTTTTAAGTCACAGATTAAGTAAAATAAGATAAAAAACAGTTACTAAGTACAGTGATTTTAATTTATCAAGCTCTCTGGAAAATTCTGGCAAGTACTGAAGACAACTTCTTGATGCAGGTCATCAATGACTCAACTGGGACAGATGGCCTGTTGGACCTGCGACTGTTAGTCAGGGAAGAAGTGGTTAAAAATGTGAAGGTCAAGGGCATTCTGGTTACATCAAACATGCCACTGTAGAGTTTATGATCCTTAAAGAATAGAACAATAAAAAAAAACCCAAAACAGAATTACAACCCTGGACTTCAGAAGAACAGATGCTGGTCTGTTAAGCACCTATTTTGAACATGCCATTGGAAATCACCTTGTATAGTAAAAGGCATGGTTATTTTTCAAGAAAAGCTTCTTTGGATCATAAGAAAAGTCCCTAAAGATGTCAAAATAGTTAAGCAAATGTGGCAGAAGGCCTACAAATAAAAATATGGGACTTGTAAATAAACGCAAAACAAAACATGGAAACAGGGCATGCAGTTTGAAAAGGAATACAAGGACATGACCTTCATTCTAGGAATGCAGTTAGGACATCCAGATCTCAGATTTAATTAAAACTACCAAGAAAAGTGAAATTAAAAAAAAAAAAAAGGTTTGTCTATCCACACAACACTAGCAAAAGGAAGGTTATGGAGATTATAAGTGCACTACTCTATGGGACAAGGGACCTAGTGACATAAATATTGGGAAAAACTGATTTGTGCAAGGTCTTTTTTTCTTCACTCTTCACTAGTAAAGCTCATTTTTAGGCTTCCTGTGTCCTAGCAGTGTATGAAGAAGGGATGTAATACCCACATAAAAGGAAGAAAGTAATCAAGGGGCACCCAAGGGTGCTGCAGGAGCTGGCCAACGTCATTATCATTTCAGTCCTCAAAAAGTCTTGTCAGTTTATTCAACTTCTTGGTCACCAGAAAAGGCAGGTATCATACCCGTCTTCAAGAATGACAAGAAGGAGGGCACAGGAAACAAGAAGACAGCCTTAATGCTGTCCCTGTCAAGCTCACGGAGGAGATCCTCTCAGAAACTCTTTCTAAATGATTGAAGGATATGAATATAACTGGGTAACATTAGCTTCAAGCCTAAACCATGCTTAACCAAGCTCTATTTTCTTTGCACTGTTGGCAAAGGGAGAGTAGTGAACGTTGAATACCTTGACTTTTGCAAAATCTGTAACAATTTTATGTAATTTCCCTGTCACCATGTTAATGAGATATACACAGGATGAATAGACAACGCCTGGCTCATGGTCAATGAACAAAGAGTCCTTCACAGATCAGTACTGAGAGCTATGCTGTTTAATGCCATTAATGATCTGAGAAATGGGACAGAGTGAATTTTGAACAAAGTTGTGACTGATTCTGAATTTGGGGCAGGGCTCAAATGTTGGAGGGAAGGGGTGCAAATCAGAGGAACCTGAACAGGCAGGAAACATAAGCTGACAGGATTACCATGAAGTTTAGTGAGAACTATTCAAGCTGGAGGATGACTGCTTAGAGCCACAGAATAAGCCAGCAATGTCCTCTTGTAGCAGAGATGGCCAATGGCAGTCATGGCTCTGTTATCATGAGCACAGACAGTATATGTGGGGAAGTGACATTTCTCTTTATGTACCACTTGTGAGACCACATGTGGAGTGCTGTAGCTAGGAACTCTCAAGTGCATGAAAGATATCAACATCCAGGAGGGATGGTCAGGTAGTCAAATAAACAGGGTGTATCAGAAGAAGGTGAAAGAGCTGGGCCTGGTCAGTCTTTAAAAGAGAAGATAAAGTTATCTGACAAGAGAAGATGGAATCAGACCTTTTCCGGAAGTGCACAGTGATGGAATAAAGACAAAAGTTAAAATGAAAAATTATGATAAGACATTAGTGAAAAGTGTTTTTTACTATGAGGGTGGTCAGTCTGAGAACAGTTTGCCTGGAGAAGTTAAGAGATTTCTGTCCTTTAAGCTGTCAAAAATTTGAGTGGTCACAGCCCTGCATAATCTGATCTAATCAGATGTTAGAACAGAGGTTTTGGCCAGACAGTGTTTGGATGTCTTACTCAATCTACGAGTATCATCGTTTAAGTATCTAATATTGTGGTTTGTCTATTATGCACTGATTCTGAAATGCCTTCTTCACTGATTGTTAATTAATTAAACAATATTAATAAATCAATAAACAACTTTGATGCTAAACTGATTTAAACCATGTCCACGGAGCAACTCTTTCCCAGTGGCAGCTGAACACTTTTGAAAAAGTACACATAAATGTTTTTTTCTCTGGCTTTGTTCCCAAGGATAATATTGCTTCTGGAATGATCTTAGTCAAACAACACTACATTCTGGTTCACAGAATTCAAAGACTTTCTTCTTGTTTCATGTTGTATGGAAGCAACGACTTAAGAAACTTCTTTATTCTACAGAGCTAACGAATTCTTTCTGAGTTCCTGCAAAGACAGGTCAGAGATTTATTGTAATAAAAATCAAAATTACTGTGGAGACTAGTAGGTTTATTCAAATGACTGTACAACAGCATAAGTAGTATAGACATGTTTTTAAGAAGTACACAAAAGAAACTGAAAATTAAAAAAGTCAGTAAATTCTCAGTGTGTTTTACACACTGGTGAAACAAATTGTTTAAACTCTTCCTGCCTTTCTGAAGGAAAATATTTATTATCCACTCCCAATATTGCTTTAAGAACAGCAAATCCACAGACTTGCAAAAGCACGCACACAGTTAGACAAAGCAGTAACAGCTCTAGCCACATTCTTTACAGCATTCTACAATAAAATGCTAAATAAATTCTCTCATTTCTCATGAAAAATCTGACACCCATTTGAGAAATAAATAATTCCAAATGAGTTCTTATAAATATAAAAAAAAAGAAGAAAAAACTGTAGAAAGTATTTATGTCTTTTGCACTTAGCTATTCTACAGAATTGTATCTCAGATTTTTTTTCTTGGTATATATTTTTAAAAATTTTTGTTCTAGTTCTCTTGCATAAAAGACCACAAAATAAATATTCATGAAACGGAGTTTCCTTATAATTGTGGGCCAGATATTAAAGATAAAGGGAAAAAAAACCCTATTAATAATTAAATGTACCTAGTAAACTTTAAAATTATTTTTAAAAAAATCTATGTTTGCCCTTATTGTTGCAACAAGTTGTTATACCAATAACTGAGAGGTAGTATATCCTTGATGATAGCATGACTAGAAATTGTGCTGACATAAGGCTAAAGCATTTTCATGTTTATTACACATTTTCCCAGGTAAGCATACACATTTCTTGCATAATTTGTATTCATTAAAACAGGCATAGTAGCCACCATTTCCCCAGGACACCACTCCTGGAAGGCTGATGTTCATGTTTTAATAAACAATATATGGGAACACAGTAAATATCCATATAAACTTTACAACAAAGTAAAAATGCATTGTGTGCATTTTGACAGTGGTTTATGATACAAAATTTTAATAGTTTTCTAAACTTAGAAACCCCCTACTGGTTTTTCCCCAAGTTTTTACGATACACAAAACCTGCTGATTTCAGCTATACAGCTTTATGGTAAAATCAGAGAAGATAAGGGATGGATATGCAGTTAGTACTTTCAGTGTGCTTGGAATTAAGAAGATAAATAGAAATGTTCTTGTATGACTTAATTGAATATTCTGCTTTTTTCAGCTGCCCACATCACTCCTGATGTGTACACCAGTGCCATCAACCCTGCAACTGTGCAAAGCACCTAACCAACAAAGAAGGAACAGGAATCAACATAGAAGAAAATTAATAAAAAAGGTTTTTAGAAGACTAGATGCCAAATGTGAAAAGTCATATGGATGTTAATGTGACAGTTTCTATACTTGCAGTCTGCTTGTAAGTATGAAATCTATTTACAGGTTATTGTTTCAAGGGAACTGATCTGTGAACAGTTACTTGGTCTATAGTTCTTTAGGATTTTGTATGCATTTTTCAATTTTCTCACAAATCTGAGGATTGTTAATAAATAGTCCAGTCATAAATTCTAAAGCTGCTAAGAGATGAAGTACTAGTCTAATGCTAAATAATGCATTCAGATACTTTTTAACATTACTATTACATAGTCCGTTCCCAACTGATTTAGACATCCTATCAGTACCTATCGTTACCTATCAGTACCTATTGTTAGCTATCAGTAACGATGTATGGGTTTGATGACAAAATCTCTTGCTATCATGAAATTACCAATATTCTTATGGAAATGAATGCATTTAAATGTAGTTTTTATTCACAAGTTATATTCTACAAACATAGGAAGTTTGTGTAATAAAAAGTGATAAAATTACTAGCTTCTTTCATGCAAAAAGGATATCTGCACAAGTAAGCAAGTGTTCAATTAAGGTGAGAACTTTAATTCATCCCAGGGGAAGATTCTTACAAAAAGAATTAACTTAGCAACCTAATAAATGTTCAACAAGAGAGACTTGGTGTGTCTGTCTGTCAGCCAGACTATATTAATTTGTCACATTATGATACCAGAAAATGTTGTTCTAAAAAAGTAACCAAATATTTAGGTTATATAAAATTTTAAGGAAACACAAATTTGAAAACTTCATGGCAGCAACTGAAAACCAGATGCTTTGAGAGATGTCAAAGGTAGCCAAAGAAGACTTGAGACAAGCCAAATAATTCTCACTATTTGATTAAATATGCCATGAAACATTGATATTTAACTGTGAGCTATTTTGTGCATAAATAAACAATATATTTCACCTCCAAAGTAGAAAGCATCTCCTGAATAAATTTCCAGAGATATGGAGGCATGAGCAGACAAGGTCACATCATCGTCCACTATCACGCTGACACGATTCCTTTTGACAGAGAAGAATACAGAATGCCACTGACCATTATTTAATCCAGCACCTGGGAGGAAAATAAAAAGCAAAGGGAAGTATAATCACCCATTATTTGTTATATTATCTGAATGTTACAGACTTGAAAGAATGAGAAGTAGATAGAGCAATCATAGGCTGTACAAAAACGTCAAGTTGTAATGAATAGAAAAAATAATTAGTAAAAACCAGAGATGTTTTGTAAAGACAGAACCTTTGTCCATTTCCTTGATTCACATCTGATAAAGTAGAAGTACTTCAGTGAATTAGCCTTACTGTTGTAATACTCCTAATAATCAGTGATACATTCATTTAACACAGTGAATATGAATCTAAGGAAATTACCATTAAGACATCATTACAATGGCTGATATAATATTTTACAAATAATCCACATTTACTACAGTATTATAAAGGATTTCTTCACCTTTTAAAATCAAAGGTTACAACCTAGTAAAATAGCAAAATTCTGTAGATGCTAAAAGCTTCATCAATTGTCATGTCAGTATCATAAGATTATTTTTATTGCTGTTGTCTCTTTCATTGGAAATCTATAGGAAATTTTTCTGTGACTTTAGCTGCTAGCATCAATTTACATTACCTCTGGATGTTAGGTGTAAGGTGTCACAAAGCAATAACACTAAAGCCCTGATTTTGTGAAGTACTCACATATATATACTTAAATAATCTTTTTATAGGGCAGTATGGAAGAACTTCATTCTTTTTAACAACCTCTTTCAGTCAATCACATTCTTGATTGTTCTTCAGAAGAGAGATACGTCTTTAAGTGAAGAACAAAGACTACAACATTTGAAATACAGAAACTATTTTATTGCCTCTAAAGTGGTATGATTTTCAATCTGTGATTCCCCTCCTGAAATATTGCATATTTTTATACTGTTCTCTAGAATGTGTTGTATATTCTACAGAAATGATCCAATGATTGACAGATTAGTTAAAATAGAAAAATAACAAGGTTTAAAGGTAGGTCAGTTTTCCCAATTCCCAGTAACATAATTAGTTTTCATCAATAAATGATTGTAAAGTTATCTTTTAATAAAAAAATTAAATTATAAAACATACATAGTCTGTAACACCACTTGTCACACTATGTTTTTAAGATCAGCCATTTCAGAACCTTTTTTTGAAGGAATTATTTCCCATTTTATTTCCCTCTTTCTAGCCTCAATTCCCAGCTACCAAAATCTCCCGAATTATCACCTTTCATCTAAGATTAAATAAGGAGTTTATTTATTGGTAGAGGTGCTTCAGGTGATTTATATTCTATATTTTCCTTCAGTAACAATAGAAAATCAGAGAATCATAGAATATTTGGGGCTTGAAAGAACCTTTAAAGGTCATCTATACCAGTCGTCTTGTCATGGGCAGGCACCACAATATCGCAGTATCACAGTACATTAGGGGCTGGAAGGGACCTCAAGAGATCGTCGGGTCCAACCCTGCTGCCAAAGCAGGATCATTTGGGTTAGTCACACAGGAATGCATCCAGGTAGGTTTTGAATGTCTCCAGAGAAGGAAACCCCACAACTTCTTGGGCAGCCTGTTCCACTGCTCGTCACCCTCATGGTAAAGAATTCTGTTTCTCCTCATGCTGAGGTGAAATCTTCTATGTTCAAGCCTGAGCCCATTGTTTCTTGTCTTGTTAGTGTGCACCACCAAAAAGAGATTGTCCCCATCCACTTGACAGCCAGCCCTCAGATATTTATACACATTGATCAGAGCCCCTCATAGTCTTCTCAAGACTAAACAGCCCCAGACATCTAGGCCAGGCTGCACAAAGCCCTGTCCAACCTCACCTTGAACACTTCCACGGCTGTGACATCTAAGTACAACCTCTTTCACTTCAAAACTGTTACCTCTTGTCATGTCACTAGAGGCCCTGTAAAATAAAAAAAAACCTCTTTCCACCCTAATTATAAGCCCACTTGTAATTATTGAGAAGTTGGAATTGTTGCAGTAAGATTTCCCCGGAGCTTTCTCTTCTCTTGTCTGAATAACCCGAATGTCTTAGCCTTTCTTCCTAAGAGAGATATTCCAACCATTTTATCATCTTCATGGACCTCCACTGGACCCACTCTGACTAGTCCATGTTTTTCTTGTGATGGGAACCACAGAGCTGGAAACTGTACTAGAGATAGGGTCTCATGAGAGCACAGTGGAGGGAAGAAGTCACCTCCCTCACCCTGCTGGCCACACTTATTTTTATATGGAATAGGACTGAATTGGCTTTCTGGAATGTGAATGAACTTAGAAGCTCATGCACTGTTCTTGATTTACTAGCATACCCAAGTCTTTTTCTTCAGGGCTTCTCTCAGTCCATTCAGCCCCCAGTCTGTACTGATAATGAAGATTACTCTGACCCTGTGTAGTGAAGGCATCACATGCCCAGAATTATGCCCCCAGATAGCAGCTAACTTGTCCCAACATGTTTTGGTAAGTCCCCCCTTCTACCCTCCTTTCAGGAGAGGAGGACAAAGGCAGCAGGCACAGACCTATTTTCTAAGGGGTAAACAAAGGAATGCATCCATCGCATGACATGCTCATGCTCTTATCATCTAAGAGCATAATTCTAGCTTCACCTTTTCTATAGGCTGAACTAGGTTGTTGATGAGTGTGCCCATTAGCCAGATCCAGCCTCGAGAATCTATAACTATTACTCCATTTGTTTACCACTTTGCTCTCTCCTTTTGCTTTCTCTCGTTTTGGCCAAGCCACAGAAGCTCGGCAAAACCCCAAATCTTCTCCATCCCACATGCAAGCGCACTAGAGGCCTCTGCATATGGACAGAAGCCAGCTCACCGAGCTGCTCTAGGAACCAGCAAAGAGGATGACCCCTTCGCTGATGCAGCATCTCAGCATTGTACGCAGAGAGAGGGTGAGATCAAGCCTAGTCGAAAGGACTGAGGAAAAGCCCTGACAGAGGGTAAGCGTAAACCCAAAGGGGGAAAGACTAGCCCAAGCCTGGCAGTCCAGATCTGCTGCAAACTAATTAAGTAGCCACAAGAAGCCAAATAAGCAGAAACACATCTTGCATAGCCCCCGCTGTTTGCAGGAGAGAAAAGGAGCCGCAGCCGCTCCACAAGCTCTGTGCCATCAGCGCAAAGCACCCGGGATTTCCCTAAGGGAAAGAGAGCACAGATAGCCTCTCCATTGAAGTCAAAGTAATAGACTGCAGCATTGTAATTTTTAAATGGAAAGCAGTCGCCGAGATTCGGCAGAATCAGCTCACTTCAAGCCAAGACGAGGGGGAAAGCATCACTTCACTGCAGCCCCCACTGAAACCCGCCTACCGGGAGCCACCATCTCGATTGCGAGGGCCGACCCCCGAGAACCCAGCCCTGTGTTCAGGGTTCCCTGCGTCCTCCCTCTGTTCAGGAAGCCGCTCCAACCCTGCAGACCGCAGGAGGAGAAAGCAAGCCTTGCCCCGACCCGCAGAGCTGGGGTGAGAAAGAAAATCGCCGCCTGGATGGAAGCAGCCCTGGGCAGAAAGCCGGCAGCAGCAAGCAGCCAGTGTAACCCAGCAATTTGTCTCACTACACAGAGAGACAGAATGTATCTTTTCATGTGTACAACATTCAGTAACATTCTATTCAAAGCGCCTGCGCGTAGCCGCGTGATATTTCTAGCTTAACTTGCCTCGTGATAACACTTTAAATATCTTTGTACATAGTTGCAGGGAGCAAGCATCTTGTCGAGTCTCCATCTAGTGGACAAGCGGCGGAACTGCACCCTTTCGTTCCCTTAATTAGAAACCGATTCTGTAAATATTGTAATTGGATATATTTGTAAATACTAAACCAATTATGGACTATATTATTACAACCATGCATCCGAATCAATATATATAAGGTGATTAATAGATATTCATAGTAATAATAATCAATAAATAATAATTTTCATAATTCACATTTCATAATTCATAATTAATAATCACCATCCCTAATCCCCCTCTCCACGACACCCTGGCACAGATATTTCACTTGGTGTTTTTGAACTTCATGTCATTCGCACAGGCCTACTCCTCAAGTCTGCCATCACCCTGGGTGATCTTTGCTTCTTCCAGTGAATCAACTGCAGCATTAAGCTTGATGTCATCTGCAAACTTGCTGAAGTTGTACTCAACCTCACTATCCATGTTTTTACTAGAGATTTTAAACCTAATAAATTTTGTAATTTCATCTCAATTATTGTGAGCAGCATAATTGCTTTTAGTTTAGTTTTGAATCCTGAGAAAACTATATTTCAAAATTTTCAATATTTGACTGTGAAGTAAAACAGGTTAGAGGTTGCACAAGCATAAGAAGATTGAATGAATGAGTGAAGGAGACAATGTATATAGCTTATTAGATCAGTGAGAAATAAAAAAATAGTTTATAGAAAGTAATTTATAGTCTGACGTATAACCACCAAATGCAATGAGTGTTAACATCACTTAATTAAAAGCAGTATAGAAATTAAAAGCTGTATATAAAGACAGGGTCATTTGAAAAAAAATGAGTAATAAGATATCAAACATTTATACAGATTATAATTCAATTTGGTCTCACCATTCAACACAAATTAACTTTGTGTTAGTTTATTTTTTTATTTATATTATTTCTTTATGAATGTTCAACGAGCAGCTTTCAAAAGAGGCTACAAAGGGATGATATTAAACAACCATTCTGTAAAAGGACATAATCACTCATGAATTTACATGCCATTCTCCTTGGTTTCATAAGGTTGAAGAAATTTTTTAAATTACACAAATACAAATTTTAGAACTGTGCATAACAAAAAAAGAAAAAAAGAAAAAAAAGCTCTGATTTAATTATCAAATTCTTTGTGTGTGTGTGTGAAAGTCAGGTCATAAACCTTTGCCTGTAGGGGAACAAACCTATCCAGCCAACCTATTCAGGCTCCAAATCATAGAATCATAGAATCAGTCAGGGTTGGAAGGGACCACAAGGATCATCCAGTTCCAACTCCTTTGCCATGGGCAGGGACACCTCACGCTAGATCAGGCTGGCCAGAGCCTCATCCAGCCTGGCCTTAAACACCTCCAGGCATGGGGCCTCAACTACCTCCCTGGACAACCCATTCTAGGGTCTCACCACTCTCATGGTGAAGAACTTCTTCCTCACGTCCAGTCTGAATCTCCCCACTTCCAACTTCATCCCATTTCCCCTAGACCTGTCACTACCTGATATCCTAAAAAGTCCCTCCCCAGCTTTCTGGGAGGTCCTGTTGAGATACTGGAAGGCCACAATAAGGTCACCTCGGAAGCTTTTTTTCTCCAGACTGAACAGCCCCAACTCTTTCAGTCTGTCCTCATAGGATCATCCTCGTGCCCCTTCTCTGGACATGTTCCATTATGTCCATTTCCCTCCTGTAATAGGGGCTCCAGAACTGGATGCAGTACTCCAGGTGGGGTCTCACCAGAGTGGAGTAGAGAGGGAGAATCACCTCCCTTGACCTGTTGGCCACACTTATTTTTATATGGAATAGAATTGAATTTGCTTGCAGGAATGTGAATGAACATTAGAAGCTCATGCACTGTTCTTCATTTACTAATATATCCAAATCTTTTTCTTCAGGGCTGCTCTGAATCCATTCAGCCCCCTGTCTCTACTGATAATGAAGATTATGCTGACCCTGGCACAGATCTTTCATTTCTCCAGATACAGCCCAGGATCTGTTTGGCTTTCTGGGCTGCAAGTGTACATTGACAGCTCATGTTGAGCTTGTTGTCCACCAGCACCCCCAAGTCCCTCTCCTCAAGGCTGCTTTCCAGCCACTCACTGCCCAGCCTGGATTTGTGTTTGGGATTGCCTCCACCTAGATACAAGACCCTGCACTTGGTCTTGTTGAACTTCTCGTCTTGTACCTACCTCTCCAGCCTGGCAAGGTCCCTCTGGATGGCATCCCTTCCCTCCAGTGTGTCTGCTGCACCACACAGCTTGGTGTCATCAGCAAACTTGCTGAGAGTGCACTCAATGCCACTGTCCGTGTCACCAACAAAGATGTTGAACAAGACGGGACCCAGGACTGAGCCCTGAGGGACTCTGCTTGTCACTGGCCTCCACTGGGACATGGAGCAATTGACAGCCACTCTTTGAGTGCAGTCATCAAGCCAGTTCTTTATCCATCTAGTGGTCCACCCATCAAACCATGTGTCACCAGTTTGGAGACCAGGATGTGATGCAGGACAGTGTCAAAGGTTTTGCTCAGGTCCAGGTAAATGACATCAGTTGCTCGCCCCTCATTGATTAATGTTGTGGCCTGTTCATAGAAGGCCACCAGGTTTGTCAGGCAGGCTTTACCCTTGGTGAAGCCATGCTGACTGTACCAAATCACCTCGTCAGTATTCTTCTGTCTCAGTAATGCCTCCAGGAGAATCTGCTCCATGATCTTACCAGGCACAGAGGTGAGACTGACTAGCCTGTAGATCCCTGGTTCTTCCTTCTTACCCTTTTTGAAAATGGGAGTAATGTTTCCCCTTTTCCAGTCCATGGAGACTTCCTCAGACTGTCATGGCTTTTGGAATATAACAGAGAGCGGTTTAGCAACCTCATCTGCCAGTTCTCTCAGTACCCATGGGTGTATCCCGTCGGGTCCCATGGACTTGAACACTTTCAAGTTCTCCAGGTGATCATAAACCTGATCTTCACTTATGATGGGAAGTTCTTCCTCCCGGTCCCTGCCATTTTCTTCCATGACTCCAGGAGTGTGGCTGGAGGCCCTTGCAGTGAGGACTGAGGTAAAGAAGTCATTGAGAACCTCAACCTTTTCCATGTCACTTGTGACCATTTCACTTGTTTCCTTTCTGAGGGGGCCCACACCTTCCCTAGGCTTCTTTCTACCATTAATATATCTGTAGAAATTCTTAGTGTTCCCTTTGACCTCCCTGGCTAGATTCAATTCAAACTGTGCCTTGGCTTTCCTCTTGCCTTTAGGGTAGCTTCCTTATATAACCCCCACTCTAGCTGTCCTTTCCTCCACTCCTTGTAGAGTTTCCTTTTAAGTGATAGCGTGTCCAGGAGCTCCTTGCTTATCCAGGCAGGCCTCCTAACATTCTTCCCTGCTTTTCTCTTTGTTGGTATACATTGCTCCTGGACACAGAGGAGGTGATCCTTGAATACTGACCAGCTGTTCTGGGCCCCTCTTCCCTCTACAGGTTCGTCCCACGACACTTTGGCTAGCAGATCCCTGAAGCAATCAAAGTCTGCACACCTAAAGTCTAGGGTCATAAGCTTAGAATACGTCCTCCTGGTTTCCCTGAGGATCTTAAACTCGACTGCTTCGTGGTCACTGCAGCCAAGGCTGTCTCTGAGCCTCACGTTGGTCACCAGCCCTTCCTTTGGTGAGAACAAGGTCCAGCATAGCACCTTTTCTTGTTGGTTCCTCTACCATTTGAAGGAGGAATTTCTCATCTCTGCAATCCAGGAATATCCTGGATTGCTGGCGCTTTGCTATGTTGTCCCTCCAGCAGATGTCAGGGTGGTTGAAATCACCCATGAGGACCAGGACTTGTGTAGTGAAGGCACCATGTGCCCAGAATTATTCCCCCAGATACCAGCAAACTTGTCCCAACATGTTTTGGTAAGCCTCCCCTTTCCCCCTTCCTTCCAGGGGAAGAGTACAAAGGCCCAGGCGCCAAGCTGTCTCCTAAGGGGTAAACAACTGCATGCACCCATCGCATGGCATGCTTATGTTCTTTCCATCTGAGGGCATAATTCTAGCTTCACCCTTTCTGTAGGTTGAAGCAGGTTGTTGACAAGTGTGCCCAGATCCAGCCTCGAGAAATCTATAAGTATTGCTCCATTTGTTTACTACCTTGCTCTCTCCTTTTGCTTTCTCTTTCTTTGGTCAAGCTACAGAAGCTCGTAACCCCTTAGTCTTCTCACTCCGACATGCAAGCATAGTAGAAGCTTCTGCAATATGAAAAGAAGCTGCTCAAGGAATCAGCAAACAGGATGATCCGTTCACTGAGCTACAGGATGCCAGTGTCGTAAGCCCAGTAGAGAGGACTGAGGAAGATAGCCCTGAGGGTAAGCTTTAGCCCAGAAGGGGAAGGACCAGCCTCAAGCCTGGCAGTCCAGATCTGCTGCAACCATAAGCAGCCATAAGCAGAAACGCATTCTGCATGACCCCCCCCGTTGGCAGGAGAGATGGAGGAGGCGCCCACTGTAGCCGCTCCATAGCCCTGTGTCGTCAGGGTAAAGCACCCGGGATAAACCCCGAGAGAGAAAGACAGAGAGAAAGATATCCTCTTCTTTGAGATCACATCAAGGACTGCGTTGTCACCTAAATGGGAGCAGTCACCAAATTTGGCATTGTCAGCTCGAGCCGAGACGAGGGAGAAGCACTGTTTCACTGCACCCTTCCCTCCAAAACCCGTCCTCGGGATTGGAGGCAGCCGACCCTGTCTACCAGGAACCGTCGCCTCGATTGCGAGGGCTGACCTTCGAAAGAACCCGGCCCCGCTGTGCGCAGAACCGCTCCTCCAGACCGGCCCTCCTGGGCCAACCCTGCTAAGGGAAACCATCGACCAGCGGAAAGCCTCACCTCTCCGCGGCCGTGGGAGGAGAAAGAAAGCCTCACGCCACTCACGGAGGTGGGAGGAGAAAAAGAGTCACCACCTGAATGGGACCAGCCCTGGGCAGACCAGCAGAAGAGCAGCCAGCCGGCAGCAGCAAGCAGCCAGCGTAACCCAGCAACTTGCCTCTCTACTAAGAAAGACAGAATGTATCTTTCATGTGTGCAACATTCAGTAACATTCTATTCAAAGCACCTGTACGTAGCCTCATGATATTTCTAGATTAACTTGCCGCATGATAACATTGTAAATATCTCTGTACACAGTTAACAGCCGCCAAGCATCTTGTCGAGTCTCCACCTAGCAGATAAGTGGTGGAATGCACTCTTTGTTCCCTTAATTAGAAATCAATTCTGTAAATATTATAATTGGGTAACATTGTATATACTAAACCAGTTATGGACTATGTTTTTACAACCGTGCTTTCAAATCAATATATATAAGGTGATTAATCGGTTATTCATAATTTTAATAATAAATAATATTTTTCATAATTCGTATTTTGTAATTCATAATTAATAACCATCATGCTCCCTCCCTAATCACCTTCTCACGACAGCTTGTGACCTGGAATCCGCTTCTATTTGCCTCATCTGCTTGGTTCTGTTGGTCAAGTGGCCTGTAGCAGACCCCTATAGTAACATCTCCTTCCCCTGTCTTGCCTTTAATTTTAACCCATGCACTCTCAATCACCTCATCATCCTTCCCCAGGTGGAGCTCCACTGATTCCAGCTGGTCACTGACATAGAGGGCAACACCTCCTCCTCTCCTTCCCTGCCTATCCTTCCTAAACAGCTTGTACCCATCTATCCCTACATTCCAGTCATGGAAATCATCCCACCAATTTTCAGTGATAGCCACTATGTCTTGGCATCCCAGCAGCACAGTGGCCCTTCATTCATCCTGTTTGTTGCCCCAGCTGCATGCGTTTGCATAGAGGCACTTCAGCTGGGCTGGCCCTGTTGTCCTCTTGTGCCAATTCCCCTTGATTTCCACTGAGTGTCCTGGTGCATCATCTGTGGCTTTCCTCAGGGCAGCAAGTTGAGAGCCCTTACTAGCTCTCCATCCCTCTGCTTCTGGTGAGCTGCCCCGCTGTTTGTCACTGGCCAGGAAGAGACTATTAATCCCTTCCCCCTTCAAATCTAGTTTAAAGCCCTATCAATGAGCCCTGTCAATTCCTGCCCCAGGATCCTTTTCCCCTTCTGGGTCAAGTGTATCCCATTAGTTGTTTGCAGCTCTGGTGCCTTGTAAACCGAGCTGTGACTGTAGAATCCAAACCCCTGACAATGACACCAGTCCTGGAGCCATGAATTGACCTGTTGGCTCTTTCTAAATGTTCCCTTGTCCATCGTTGATGTTAGAGGGATAGAGGAGAACACAACTTGAGCTCCTGATCCCTTTAGCAGTTGCCCTAAGGTCCTGAAGTCTCTTTTAATTGATTGTGAGCCTCTCATTGTTTCATCGTCATTACCCACCTGAAAGACCAGAAGTGGATAGTAGTCTGAAGGACTCATGAGATTGGGAATTTTACCTACAATGTCCCTTACCTGGGCACCAAGGAGGCAGCAGATCTCTCTATGAAATGCGTTTGGTCTGCATATTGGGCCTTCTGCTCCCTTCAGTAGGGAGTCTCCTATAACAATGACCCTTTGAGGTTTCTTTTCAGTATTAGTTTTGATGGCTGGCCTGAGGCAACCTGTCATTGGTGCAGCTTCTGGCCTTTTTGAGTCTTCATTCTTACTGATTACCTGTTCCTCCTGCAGAGCCTCATACCTATTCTGCAAGTGCACTGTAGGCAGTGTGCTGCTTAAAATAGCATGCTTGCTCCGTTCGGTTGGCAGAGACCTGTTCCCATTGATTCTGCTCATATGGGTTACTACATGGAGGCCGAGAGGCTTGCTGATGCGAGGGTATCAAACTCCCTGATCAACTAAAAGCTAACCCCTGTTCTGGTTTTGTAGAGGTTAGATTATGGAAATGGTCCATTTTTCTTTCGCAGTCTCTTATAGTCTTAGTCTTTCCACCTCTTCTTTTAGTTCAGCCACCATGTTCATCAGATCTCTGATCTGCTCACACCTAACATAGGTGTTGTCCCTGCCATCCTCCATATCACGTGCCAGGCTCCAACACTCACTGCAGCCAACTGCCTGAACATCTGCATGCTTGTGTGTGGTCTCTGTTTGGGTGCCCACTGTTTTTCTACTAGCCTTTGTTCGAGTAGTAACCATCTTTCAGTAACCACCCTCTCCACCCTGCCTTTTTTTTTTCTTTTCCCTTTTTTAGCCCTGTCAGTGAGGCAGCTAGCTGAGCTGGTCACTGCTGCCTCCTCTCCTCGCAGCCACGTGCCAGGTTCTGTTTGGTTGTCCCGAGGTTTCTGCGACAACCCCTCCCCCTGCTACGTCACTCTTCTCAGGCACGTAGGCTCCTCCTCCCCTCTTCAGGAACTCCTGAGCGGGTAACCCCTTTTCACTTCAAAAGAAAGGAAAGCCAAAACAAGCACCCAGAGCTAAGCTGGTCGCCACAGCCTCCTCTCCTCACGGCCACGCGTTGGGTTCTCAATGCATCGCATTGCTTCAGAATAACAATCAACACTTCAGAAACTCAAGAAAAATTTCCCTATATGGTTTTGTTAGAAAATGTCTTTCTTGGAGTAGAGAAAGTTGTTTTTGCAGTAGTTTCTTTCTTCACAAAACAAAGTTTATTTTGAGGTGTTTCATCTAAGCCATTATGCATTGTGTTAAAATCTTTAAAATTAAATAAATTGCTCTACATATGAGTCTACAGTTGTAAAAAAGTGCCACCACCTTCAGGTTGTCTGTCAAAATGATGCTACATGGCAATATTTTCTTTAATATACATCACCTAATTGAACTGAAATTTAAAATAGCTCCTAAAAAACCAAATTCATCATTGTTGACAACATCTACTGACATTCCTTACTAAGTAATTGACATTTTCAAATTATGAGCATAGGGAAACCACTTGTCATTAAAATATTGTTCTTACTGCATTATAAAAAAATACCAGGGCTGATACTATTATTAACAGTAGAGACAGGATCAAAGTATTTATTTAAATTTCAACATTATCTACGGTCTTTCGTGGCTTACAGTCTTTTCCTGAATTGAAATAAACAACTGCTTCAAATTTTACTTCTAATCATTACACACTTGTAGAGACATAATGAGCTTCAGATTATATTTAATTTTTCTTTTTACTTTTTCTTCTTTTTTTTTCACCTTCAAAGGTAGTTTCATTTCATATGAAGAAATTATATAAAGAATCAATCACAGAGCTACCACTAAGGAGGCCTCATCTTCAAATCCTGTGGCTGTTTCTTTGCTCTGCTTTGCTCTCTTTGCCTTAAACTGCCAAGCACCTGAGTTGTGTGTGTGTGTGAAAATTTTCCCAGATTTGGGGGGTATAGACAGATTTAGGGAGTATAATTGTTAAGATTTTTTTTTTTAATTTATTTCAGTAACTCCTTAGTTTACTTACTGTACTTGTTATTGCTCAAGCCAAACTAGCACTAAGCAGTATCATTAAGCTCTCTATATTCTGACTGTGAAAATTCCCTGGAAGATGCTTTTGGCTTGGTTCCCATCACTCTAATAAATATACTCCATAAAAAATTAAATTATTCACACATTCACGCATTATTTTCTAAGTACCAATGTAAAACCAAAGTTTTTCTACTCGTTATTCACCTATTAATTTAATTCACACATTATATTGCTGTAACTAATTTGGGTTCTTTTTCACTGGTAATGTTTGTCTTTCTGAATACGAAATATATAACATTCAATTGTGTACCATTCACAATAATTATATAATCAACCGATGTCTTTGATATCATTGTGTTTTCTGCAGACAAATTAACCATTACTTCTATGGCATATTCCTCCAACTAGTAGTTTCTGGTTATCTTTTTTATGCATACATGAACCATTCCAATATCAACCTCATTTCCTCATATTCATAAATTCTTTTGAATCCCATTTATCTGCCTAATATCTTTAACCCTGTTTTCCCTTTCTGAGAATTCATTCTGCAATGGTCGTTTTAACCTTCCACAGGAAAGAAATAACATTCAATTTTCTTACACAGAGGATGAGAAACTCTGAGGCTGCTGTGATGCATGGAGTGTCATAGCACTTTATATTGCTGATGAAGTGCTACTAGATGAAGGTATTATCACAGTTTTTTAGAAAGTTGTGGAAAATTGAGATCTTTTTGCTTCCCTACTGCTCTCATACTTCATGAATGAAGGAAATTCCTCTTCACTCCTAAACTGAATGAAAGATGAGAGCTGGTTCTCAGAATCCCAGCTGAGTAATTTTTAACATGACTGTATCTTACTATATTTGTCTCATCCTCTTGTCCTTATGTATAAGAAGACGACTAGAGAATATACAACCTGGAAATCGTATCTCCACTCTGAGGGCTGCCTAGCAGTGCACTCTGACATAAATATATGATCTAGATTCAGTTCAGTGAATAACTACAAAATTGACCTTTTATATCTCAATTATTATATCTTAAGTTCTCAATTTCTTTTGCCCCAACTTTCTGGAACACATCCTGGTACTGGACATTCACTGTCCAAATTTAATGAACAGCTCTGTAACTGAGACCTCTAGAAAATAACACAATATAACTTTATGGAAAAACTAGTTACTTGATGCCTTTTGAGGGCACTGACAACTGTTGAAAAACATCTTAATGGATTAGATAGAATACGTAGCTATACTCTTTACATTTCAGGACTGAAAAATTTAGATACCCCAGATTTCCCATATTATAAACGTGAACTTTACATACAATATGTATGTAAAGACAAAACTTCAACTTTACATCCTATATTGCAAGTAATCTCTTTATAATCATGGGCAAAAGCACATAAATACATATTTGTCAGAAAAGAAAAAAAGTACTTAGAAACATCTGTGATTAAAATCACAGAAGGAAAGTGTAGTTACACACAGACTAGTTATAAAACTAAGTCAATAATGTAGGTACTAATTAAATTACATTACTCTATATTTTATGCATAAGAATCTTGGATAGTTTCCTCATTTCTGTTACCTGCAGTGATGTTACTCAGTATTTTTCCTGGCTTGTGAAGACTGATTTTAATTTTCCCATCATTCAGATATAAGAGGAAACCTTCTGAAGCTTGGTGAAGTTTACTAGATAATAGAAGTCCCTCCTTGTTCCAGGTACGAAACTGGAAACTCATGAATATTTCACCTTGCCCTGATGTGCCTGGAAGTGCCAGATAACTACTGGAGCTCAGAAATGTAACAGGAACCATCTGTGGCTCTAAACATGAGAAGGATGCATTGCCCTAGAAAGAAATGAAACAAGTATGGTTAGTCCAAAAATCAAGTATGAATATGTGCGATCACTAGTTTATAAAATGTTTACCAAGTTGTTTTACCAAAACAGACATATCTGCCTGACAAAAGACTTGCAAGGTCCTTTGAACAAGTGAGGTAAGATCCTAAATTATGAGTGATTTAAACAGACCTGATTTGTTTCTGTTTTGGCTCAGCCTCAGGAAGTATTAGAGAATCGGCAAATTTCTGAATTTCAAGTTAAATGGTACTGAATGCAAAGTTTGGTACAAATATTTGCAGAGAAAAATGTTGAGTGTGGTTATTGATTGCATTAAATTCAAAAGAAAAACATTTTGCCAGACCAAGGAGCAACATTTCTGAATCAGTGCAACTAGAGGTGCACACTAGCTCAAGTATTTGTCAAAGAAAATCCCACGCATGAATGCATACTACTTACAAATGTGAAACACATACTTCATAAATCAGAAGAAAACATATTTTCAAGCAGGCCCATATGGACCAGATCATGAGTTGTATTTTGACACTTAGTGTTTATTTTGTGCCTGCCTGCCTCTGAAATCCCTGGTTCTTACTTAAATGTATAAACAAACTCGCAGGTCAATTAATTGACAAGTTCTCAGCTTAATCTGTATCAGTGGTTATATTGATACAGATAAGATTGGAATGAGAATAATACACTATTTACATCTAGTATCAGAAATAATTAATATTTTATGACTCATAATAGTGATACAATATGCACTTTGACAGGCTGACACCATTTGAAATATATGCACTCTAAGAATTTTATACAGTTTGAACTATAACTGTCTTTAAAATTTAAAGTATATTTAATGTCAGTTCAACAGAAAGAGCTTTTCATCTTTTTAACATGCATAAAACATTGACATTATTGTAAAAAGCTAAAAGAAAAACAACTTAACAATAATACTCACTAGCCTCTGGCATGGCAAGACATTAAAGTTTGCCTGTTTTCATTTTCTTCAAGGAAAATATATAAATAAATAAAAACTCTGTCTTATGAACTTAACTGCAGAGAAATTAGTAGTCAGCTGAACTGATTTACAGTGAAAAGACAGTCATCAGATTAATAAATCTTGCAAAAAGTTATAAGCTTAACATGTGCAGATTCCCCCTCCATGTTTTCTGAACATCTACCTAATACTGTACCAGACCAGCAAAGTGGTTAGTTAAGATTCTATGGTAACATAAATACTTTTTGGCACATTATATTATAAAATGTTTCCTATATAGATCTGAAAGTAGCACAAACATTTAAATCATGAAGATGATGAAATTTTCTACGACTATAATTTCAGACTTCCCTTTTCACTAGTCCACATGGAACCTTCTGTAACTGCTCTCTCCTCAGCATCCATCAACATCTTAGACGGGATATTATACAGAGGCATCAGTTTGGTGAGTTTTGGAATATTTCATATGAGCTTCACATAAGAAGAGACACCTGTCATCTAGTTTTTTGGAACAGAGGACTAAATTTGATTGTTCATACTCTGAACTGAAATCAAAACCAAAAAGTTTAGATGAAAGGATTTTATATTTTGTTAATTAATTTGAACTGATTGTTTCCATCATATTTCTACATTTCTTGCTGCTAAACAAAAGAAAATATGCAAAAGCTCTTGTCCTCTTGGGAAGGAAAAAAAGGCATTAGTGAAGTTTTTAGAAAAAATTCTGTAATACTGAAGAAAGTTGATTCACTGCAGGAAACATTTCTGTCAGTAATAGGGATTTATCTAACACTACTCTTGACCATGTTACAATAACTATGTTAAACATATTAACCTAAACTGCAGCTCTTCAGGACAATATAAATTAACAAACAGAACTCATCTGCAAAAATTATAGTGGTCTGCAGAAAACAGAGTGAATCAGCACCCTTAATAACAGAAGTCTTTTTAAATGTGTTGCATATGTACATCCATAGAAGTCAAAGCCAGAGCTTTGATGACTTCAGATATATCTTGTACTACTCACTAGATTTTTGTATATGCACAATAGGAGATACCACACAAACGAGATATCATGTGTAGGTAAACATCAGCTAAATAGCAGAAGAATAAAATACATCCCACATTGTCTATTGGATGAGTCTGTATTGCAGCAAATATGCAATAGCCAAATTAGGTGATCTTGATTTATCTTTCATTAAACAATATAGATTTCATTAAAATTTTACATTAAAATGTTGCATATGAAGGTGACTGAGATTTTTTTCTTTTCTCTATTTCACTTATTTATTCTTTCTTAACTATGAATATCTTACCACAAAGTAGATCTGAGATTTATGCCTCCTGGCCAGGTCAATAATGTTCACTCCATTATAATAAATATTTTCAAAACACCCATGAAAGTTCCTGCGTGATAATGCCCCTGATTTTCCAGGCACTGGGATCCCTCCAAAGCTGAGCTTAGAAAGAGAAGAGAAATCAATGATACTATTAAGTAATTTTCTAAGGAAATAAGTTGCCGATAGTGTAAGAGCAGAAGTCAAAGACCGGGCAATAAGGAATCTTCTATTTTTTAGCTATGTCTTTGTATTAAATCTATGTATTAAACAAACAGGCTAACAAAAATGAGGCTACATCAAGTCATGTGTATGCATTAAAATTTTCTGAAATGTTGGCCTTTTATTCCTCCTCGGGGTGCTTCTTAACAGTTGCTTATTGGTGTTCAGAGTCCTTTAGAGCCACAAAACCAAGGAAGACAAGAACCAGTACATGAAACTGACTTCTCTGCTGTGTGCAAATCACAACTACCATAACAAAGAATAAGAGTATATTAAATTATTCTGGTGTGAATTCAAAACAAATGAAAGGAGACACTTGTTCTCTCTAAAAATGTTTATTCTATGCAGCTCCTTGATGTAATACTGTAGGTTTGCTTGGGTTCAGAAAGGGATTGGAAGATTTAATGAAAAATAAAAATCCATAGAAAGATATTAAATAAAAAAAATCACTCTGTTCTAATAAGTCTCTGAGACAGTGACTGTATCAAAGCAGTAGCTTATTTTAATAAAGTATTGTCACAGGACTGACCTGGTCTGTTTCCACCTATCAGAAATAGGATGTCAGTTTAAGATATCTCCTGCACTCACCCCTTTCTATGCATTCTGGTTGATATTGTAGAAAAAGCCAGTTTAATCTATTTATCTATTAATTTTGAATTTTCCCCTAATATTTAAAATAATATTTAAAATAATTTTTTTGGAGAGGAAAAAAAAATATAATTTTTGTTAAGTTATGAAACAGAGACATTCTTATAGTCAGAAATTAAATTCTAGTAATTCTAAACATAGTGCTTCATACTTTTGGGGAAGTTTTTAGACCTTCCTTTTGAATTTGTATGGGTAGTACATATGTCAAATTTCACTGTGTCAAAGAAAGGAAAAGTCAATTTACAATGTTAGTTGAATTAGTATAGTAAGTTTATTTGCCAATCAGTTAAAACTAAGATTTATTTGGCTTTTTTGGTTTGGTTTGGTTTGGGTTTTGTATGATTCTACAACCTTGGTATTGTGTCTTATATTCAGAAGTGTTAAGTAGTATCATGATTTTAATCTTATGGATGACATTTTTGAAATGGGATCATGAAGATATGAAACAACAGGAAACCCTCCTCTAAAATGCTGAAAAAATTTCAATAAGTAAAATAAAGTAATTTAGAACTGTGGGTTCCAGGTATTCTGTTCCATCACTCATTGTCTCATCTAACAAACAGGAGAGGGGCAAATGTAAAGCAGCCAGTCATCACATTAAAATTGTGAAACGATGGTATTTTTAACTGTAGGTCAGAATTTGACATGGCAAATTATGTCTACTCTTTTTTCATTAATCTAGCATTTGTTAAGCAAGATTTTTTTTTTCACAGTACATTTGCTAGATTTAGCAGGAAATTAAAAATTTTTTTTTGTTGATTTATTCTAATTTTCATCAAGGCATCAAATCATAACTTTGAGTTGGAGCTAATTCCTTATAGTTATGTACTATTTATCACATTCACTGCACTACTGAAACAAAGATACTAACATAAGGAGATGAAAAATACAGTCATTTGAAAATTTTAAGTTGCAAGTCAAATGGAGCATTAGTACTTTTTTTCACGTGACACTTTTCTTTTTTTTCCTCCCCCCTTCAATTCATTCTTTTAAGAGACAGAAAAATCCTGAAGTCTTAATCACTACAAACTTCTTCAAAGTCTCCTTTGCTTGTTTCACTGCATTTACATAACAAAGTCAATAAATGTAAAAAAGGAAATGTAATTTTCACACCTCATAATCAAGATCCAAAGAATTGAACTCTCCTTTTGTGTGAAAGTGATGAGTGTGTTTATCCACTGTAAAGTTTACTTGATTGTTAAAGTGCTCAATGAGAACAGAATGCCAGTGCTGATCATCCAAAAGGCTGCCCAGTGTAATATTAACTTGAGCATTAGAAGGGTGAGTTTTAGTATCACCTTGAAAGAAGAAAAATAGAAACTATTAATTCAGTTAAAATATATAATTGTTCAAATATATATTGCTCATTTATTATACTCAATATATTACAATCCACTTAACAAATCAAAAAGAGATTCAGTCAAACAATACCTAATAACTATATTAGAGTTTATGAGCTGTAGCTGGTTACCTAAATTAATGAGTAAGGACAGCTTCCCTTTAATTAATTCCAGGGTGATATGGTCTCCATTTTGTCCTTCTCTGTGGAGAAGAATTCCATCACTTTGCACTGTCTTAAACTCCAGAGAAATCACATCTTTCAGTGCACTCATGAGTTTTTGATTAAATGTGTAAATTAGACAACTTTTCCCATCAAAGCCAACCACCTCGGACCCTAGAAGCAAGGAAATGAAAGATAATGTATAGTGCTATGTCTAAAATAAACAGTTGTTTGTTACTTCAATATAAGTCTCACCATTAGCATTCCTAGATCCACCTGTGCCCAGTAAATTGTACCTTGTTTCTGCTATTCCTGTCTTTCCCCAAATGTTGACTGTCCTGCTTTAATGATGATGCTATCACTAAACAGTAAAGTGAGTTGAGTAGAAGAGATCTGACTTCTATTTCAAACTAGAATTAATGTCATATGATCATAGAATCACAGAATCACAGAATTGTAGGCTGGTTTTGGCTGGAAATGATGTTAAAGATCACCTAGTTCCAGGACCCCTGCCTTGGGCAGGGGTACCTCCTACCAGACCAGGTTGCTCAAGGCTCCATCCAACCTGGCTTTGAACACTGCCAGAGCCTCCCCAACTTCTGTGGGCAACATATGCCAGTGCCTCACCACCCTCATGTCCTGTGTCATCCTCATGTCTTATCCAAATCCAGCTTCCTCCAGTCTGAAGACATTACCCCCCATAATGTCACTCCATGGTTTTATCAGAAGATCCTCTCCAGCTCTCCTGAAGCCCCTTTCAAATCCTGGGAGATCTAAGGGCTCCCTGAAGGCTTCTCTTCTCTAGGCTGAACAAACCCAACTCTCAGCCTACCAGTTATTGCAGCTATTACTGCAGCAATGATGGAAGGGTCTTACTTCCCCTGGAGCCATGAAGTACTTTGACCATTTCTGTGCTTATTGTACTCTTAGGATAAAAATCTCTATTAATTTATCTTCAATTGATTCCAGTCAACAAAATAAAGAAAAGAAAAATCATGTTCATTACACTTAACTGCTTTTCAGGGCTTTCATGCAGCCTGTAGATTTATGCCACTATTAAAATCAATCTGGATATTGTACAGTAGTTCAAAATAATATTGTGGCATACTATTCTTGGAAAAAAAGAAAAAAAACAAAGCCAAAAAATATTCTAAACTGACAACTTGTCAGCTCTGAACATGGTCTAGTTCTCTCTGTCAGAAGGATTTTGTTTGGTTGGTTGATTTTTGGTGCTTTTTTTTTTTTTCTTTTAACAGGCATCGTAAACAAATTATGACTTTAATTAACCTGTATTCCACTTTTGATATTGAAATACAGGACTTTGTATCATCACTTTTTTTTAGTATCACAGAATCACAGAATGTTTGAGATTGCCACGCATATCTGAAGATCATCCTGTCCAATTTACCCACTCAAAAGAGATCAGCTCCAGCAGGTTTTCTAGGGCTATGTTTAGTCAAGTTTTGAGTATTTCTAGGGAGAGACACTACACCTCTCTGAACCATGTTCAACCATTCTCACAGTATTTCAGTTCATGCCCAGCTCTTGTCCTTTTATTTGGCACCACCGAAAACATCCTGTCTCTGTCTCCTCTACGTTCTCCAATCAGATGTTAATACGCACAGCTAAGCTTCTCTCTGAGCTTTCTGTTTTCCAGTCCCGTCTCTCTGAATCTCTCCTCAAATGGCAGGCACTCCTGTCCGTTAATCATATTTGTGCCCTTTTGTTTAATTTGTTCCTCTATGACCGTGTCTTTCTTGTAGTAGCTATTCCAAAACTAGACTCAGTAATTTAGACAAATCACATTACCACGGCTGAATAGAATGGACCCGCTGGCAACACTTTTTCTAAAATAGCCCAGGATGCTCTTGGCTTTCTGTGTTACAAGGGCATATTGCCAGCTTGTGGGCAACTTGGTGTTTACCAGAATCCTCAGATCTCTTTCTTCAAAGCACAGTCAGCCCCCATAGTGTGTACTGAAAAAACCTCCTAGGGACTTTTCCTTCACAGGTGCAAGTCCTTCCCTTTCTTAAACATCTTGAAATACGTGTAAAGCCTACTTCTCCAGCATGACTGGATCCATCTAAATGACATAATACCACTCCACCGGCTCACTTAGTTCCCCATATTTTTATAGGCTTCAAACTTGCTGAATGTACATTGTCATCCAGGTCAGTAATAAAGATGTTAGCATCTTTAAAACAAGTATACACCAAGGAATACACCACAGGTGAATAGACTTAGCTTGACTTGCACCATTGATCACAAATCTTTCAATCAGCAGTTCAGCCTGATTGGCTCAGACTTAGGTAGAGGCAGGTCTGACTTGCAGCTGAGGGACCCATGTCAGTAGCCTATGTAATGAATGTTATCATTTTATGAATTATGAAAAAAATAATTTTTATTATTTATTAATATAAAATTATTAATACTCTTTAAACAATATTTATATGCAGATCCTAGTGCACGGTCATGGAGTATATCCCGTAAACTGGCACAATACAATATTTTTGAGCCAAATTAGAAAAATACAGTGAGTTATTCTACTATAGAACCGAGGGTGCAATTCCGCCTCTTGTCCAACAGATGGCAACTAAACAAGACGCTTGCAGCTTCTGAAGAGCTAGAAAGACAATGCATCAGACACAAAGAATCAAAGGAACCTTTCAGAGAATTAAATCAATTTACGATCACGAATTATGGCTCCAGGCATTACCAGGGTGCTGCTTATAAACCATAGGTTAGAATACCATGCAAACTAAAGCGTGGCGATTTCAAACTGAACTGTAACTGGTGTTGAACATGTTGCTATGCAGGTTGCTAAGCTACTGCTACACTGGCTGCCAAGGCTAAGAGAATCGGCAGGGACTCAGCTGGGGCTGCGGTGGCTGCTGTCGAGGCTCTGAGGCTTGCAGGGATCTCATGGTGCCATATCTGGTCACTGTGAAAGCTCAGGGGCTTGCAGGGATCGGATGCTGGCTCTCAGGGGTGGTCCCTTCTGGATGCATGGAAGCATCTTTCTCCCCCGGCTGCGGGGTTGCGGCATAGATTTCTGCCGACGGCATAGACTTCTGCTGACGGGCAGATTCACCTCGACGGTCTCTCTCGAGTGGCTCCCTCGGCTCTGTGCTCTGCAAAGTCAGCAGGGCATTCTGGGGGGGGCAGTTCCCCTTCCAAGGCTGCTGTAGAGTGGGGGAGGGGAAGCGGGGGGCGCAGCACGTAGTGAAGCAGCTTTCCCCTGGCTCAGCTCAAAAGTGAGAGAGCAGCAATTCCTTCGGCAACTGCTTTCCAGTTTCTAGAGTTAAGGGGCAGTCCTTTGTGAAGCTGTGTGGGGCACTTGCAGGTGGTCCCAGCAGAGCATGGTGCTCTGAATTGCCCTGTCAGCTTTGACCTACAGGGCTGTGGAGTGGCAGGTGGTGGCTCCTTCTCCCGCAACTCAGCAACTGGCACACAAGATATGGCTCAGTGTGGTTCTTGCTTTGCAAGCCAGCACATGGAGCCTTTGGCCCACAAGTCTGGCTGGCTATAGCTGCAGAGCAGCTTGTGAAGGACTCTTTGTAGGCTTCTGGGTAAACTGAGGCACGCTGGCACTTCCCAGGTAGGAAGCTTCTCTCCGGACTGCAAACAAAGGCAGAGCACATAGACGAGACCAGAACAAGTACAAAGACCAGAACAGTCCAAAAGAGCGTAATAGCAAAGAGCTTAAGCAAAGAACAAGTTTTTTACAATTTGGGGAATATGTATAATATGCTTGAGGCTTAGATTTAGCCAATAGTCAACCTTGGTAAGTGCTTTTAGCCAATAACAAAGCATGTGGCTAGAACTATGCCCAAACATGGAAAAAGCACAAGCATCCCACAAGGTGGATGCATGATTGTGTTTACCCCCAAAAAGGCAGGTTGGGTTGTTTACCCCACCTTGGTGATGCCTGGTCCTTTGTTTACTCAGCTCTGGGTTGAGCACCCACTGCAGAAGGAGGAGGAAGAGGGGCATGTGAGCAAAACATGCTGGAACACATTTTGACAACATTTGGGGCATAATTCTGGGCATAGGCTGCTTTCACGATAGTCCCCCACTTCACCAAAAAGCCCCCAGACACAAATCCAATGTGATCATCCTGACAGTTCCATGATCACCTGTATTGGGAAGTCATCATCAAAGATGTAGAGAACATTCCTAGATTGCTTATGCCCTGATACCCCATCAGCAAATATCAGGGTAATTAAAGTCTCCAGTAGAGACCAAGGCCTGTGAACCTAAGGCTTCTTCCAATTGTGTGATATCCCACCCTGTCACTGTGGTTGTGAGGAGATGTAGTAGTTTAAATAAATGAAAACCTTGATTTCTTCTGTGTGATTCCTGTGGTGTGCATAATACTCAGGCAGTTTAGAAAGGCATCCACTTGTACTGATTTCTCAGAAAAACTATGAGAAATTCCCTCACATTGCCTTCATAACAACATCTCCCTATTTGTGTGTTTTCACTTGAGATATTTTGATGTTTCCATGGTCTCTCCTAGTCACACTGCTGTGTAGACTTTGGTTTTTTATTTTTATAAACCAGTCCCCCACTTCCACACTTTATTTTGGTCCATCATTTCCCTCACCCATCATTCTTAGTCTAGAGGTCTCCTCACCAGGTTGATGCTTTGGCATCAACAACATAATAAGATAGATTCTGTCCCTAATACTCCCAATATTCAAAGAGTAATTAATTAATTGAATAATCGATGCAAAACAACTGCTATGCTATGCAGTTGTTTTTGATCCTAAGAATCCATCCGGTCTTTTCAAGCATTCCTCTTCTATTATCAGGAAGAAGGAGAATGCTATCTAAGGCTTAACATCTTTGCCCCTCACCCCTGGAGGAATGTAGCCATTTTGGTACACACAAGGTTTCCCTTGGCAGTACTGTTGGCTCCCAAATAGAAGAGCAGCAGAGGGAGGTAATCTGAAGACTCAGATGTCTATCTACAATATCTTGGATCCACACTGCTAGCAAAAAGCGGATCTCTCTAGAATGGAGGTCAGACAGACAGGCAGAGGGACTTCTAATACATTCAATGGGTTGAGTGAGGGAGACACCTAAAAAGACATCTTCATAGCACAGAATCATACAATAGTTTGGATCTGAAGGGATTCTTAAAAGATCATCTAGTTCCAATGGGCAGGGCCATTACTTGCTAGATCAGGTTGCTCAAGTCCCATCTAAGATGACCTTGAACGCTTCCAATAAGGGGACATCCCCAAGTTCTCATGGGAATTTGTTTCAGTGTCTCATCATTAAAGACAAACAAACACACAAAAAAAAACCCAAACCCAAACCAAAAAAAAACCCAACATACAAACAAAAACACCCCCCCCCCCCTCAAACCAACAACTCTTCCTTTGTTTTTATTTTAAAGTATCCTCTTTCAGTCTAGAAGCACCAGTCAGGCCTGAAATAATCTTCTATCTTCCTTATTATCTTCTTTTGAGTATTGAAAGACCACTACAAAGTCTTCCCAGAGACTTCTCCAGGCTAAACAAGCCTAACTCTCTCAGCCTTTCTTCCTAGGAGAGGTGTTCCAGCCCTCTGGCCACTTCTATGGTCCTCATCTGGACCTAATATATCAGGTCCGTGTCCTTCTTGTGCTGAGGATCTCAGAGCCAGATGCAGTATTCTGAGGTCTCATAAAACTGGAGTAGAGGAGAATCACTTCCCTTGACCTCTTTGATGGCATATTTGATGGAATAATAAACACCTAAGCTTTACCTATGAAGAGTAATACTGATGAATTATCATTATTTCATTATGAATGTGTGCTTTCTGACTTATTCACATTCACACTTCTCATGACTATGCTAAAAGGTAGGTATCATGTTACAGCTCCATGGCAGTGCTCCAGTGAAATCTACTTTCTATGACAATGTTTTACAGGGAAAGGGAAAGTAAATGCAGTAATCAATGCTAAATTTAAATAATTAACATAAAGTTTAATAGCTTCAATATAAACTTAGACAATAGATCTTACATGTTGTTATGTACTTATCAAATCAACCAACCAACCATAGTCTTAGTAGGTAGCAATAATGACAGATTTTTGATCGGGAGCAACTCTTGTTATTTACCAAGACAAGAGCGTAAGCCAAACTTATCACTGTTCTCCAAAATCCCTTTCACTGTTCTGCAACACTAGCTCCTAAGAAGGAAGCAAAACCTAGTCTGTCCAAATTTTGAAAATAAGCATGCATAAATGAAGATTATGAATGGGCTGCATATGTTAATCAACATTCTTGTAACATTTCTCTGACACTTTTTGTCTTCACCATCTATGTGTTAATGCTACAAATAAATTGAAAATTGTGCAGATTAGCAGGACAGAAAGAATGAGCTGAAACATTCAAGTTGCTCTAATATTTTCTTTCTTTTTTTTTTTTTTTTTAAATATTTACCAGCTACTCTTAAATTCTAATGGTCCTGGACTTGAACAGCCTCCATGGATTTTCTCTTCTCCACTCTTATAAAAAAGGAAAATAAAAAAGGCTGATTTTCTTTGTGAACACTCATCTTTTGTTTTCACAATGTGCCTTTCACAACTTAATGTGAGCTAAATCTGCCAGTCTACTGTGAAAATACCTTGGAAAGTGATCAAATGCCTCTGAGAAAATGGAAGTTCTCATACACTAGAGGATCAAGAGTTCTAGTGATCTGAGCATGTTTCAGTAGCAATATATTTGGAAATTTTTTAAAATTTTTGTTAAATTATCTGCGATTAATACTAATGCTCTATGAGAAGACAAGATTAAACCAAAACAAATTATTTGACAGTTTTTATTGATTTTACATATCGTTATTCCTGAACAGTCATATTAAAATGATACAAATGTTCTCTGGCCATTTCCACTTTTGGGTAAGCAAACCTGAAAAGATGCACATTGCTTAGAAAAACTATCTAAGTCATGAATCACATATTACTTTAAACAAAACTGCTGGGAAAAACAAAACAAAAATTATTTTTGTTTATAATCAAACACATTTAGAGTGAGGTTTTAGCAATCATTCAAGTCAAGCCCTCCAAAGTTCATTATCCAAGTCAAGAACTGGGTGACTAATATAACTGTGCAATTGATTTTGTTCAGTCTGTTCAGGAATCCTCAACACATTTAACAGTGGTAGAGGATCTGGAAGATCAGTTCAGAAACAGCCAGGCATAATTTCTGTAACAATACATCCTACACATGTCTAATAAACGGAGGAAAAGACTGAAGAGGGAGCATTAATCATTGAAATTACTTAGTCTATTTTAGGATGTGGTTTTATTTCAGCATTAACCAGTGAATTGAACTACTAAAAACACACAGTAATTGTGGATGTTCAAGATAAAGAGATGATAAACAGTCTGCAATTAATTTGGTATCGAAGCATGCATATATAGAAAAAAAATAAGCATTTCAGAAACTCCTATGTCCATTAACATAGGCAAAATCTTCACCAGCTTAAAAAATATTTTCTCTGTTTTTAATAATATCATGTTCTTCTTATAATACATTACAGTGGAAAATGGATAAAGTATTTCTTTTAAATTTAGCCTAATATTAGTAGACAGTTACCACTAATTTTTCCCCCATACGTTATCTGTACAATCCTGTACCGAATAAATAAAATATAGAAAAATATACATAATATTCCACAAAAGAAGTAACTAACCACATATGAAATATTTTAACTGTGTAGGTGCTTATTCTATGCGTTTTAGTATCTTTTGCAATATGGACACTGCTATCTTTTTGTGCTTTAGATTTATAGATTTTACATTATCAGTGTAGAAATATGAGTAGCATAAAAGAGAGCTGTAAGATACCTTATAAGGTGTGAAAGGGAAAATTACAGTAGCAAGTATAGATAATCAAAATATAGATTTTAGGGATGTACAAAAGAGAGCTCTTCAGTTTGGAAATTTTGAGAGCATGACTTTGATTAAGGGATTAAATACTGTCAAATACTTTAGGTAAAGGACTGGAGAGAAGCAAAGCTTTCAGGTGGGATATTCAGATGGAAATATTCTCAACTGGGAAGAATAAAGCTATCAGTTTTAAATTTTACTAGTCCTGGTATTTGGAATGATAAAGGGTAAGTTGATATTGACTACATTTCCCAGTTACATAAGTGTAATTGGATTGTTCTAGAAATTGTAATTCATGTTGCCAGGCAGATATCACATAGGAATTCTGTGTGTTTTTAGCTTCTCACACCCCTCTGCTGGCATCTCTGGGATGAGGCAGTTTGCCTAATTTCTGAGGTGACCTAACATCCTGCAGCCAGGATAAAATTGTAAATATTCTTAGTTCACTGTCTTTCACTTATTTTACAAAGTGTAAGATGAAAGTACAGGGAAGTGTTTTATTGATGTTCAGTTTAAAGTCAGATACTAATGGATGGATATAGAAGAGAGATATAAGGAGATCATTTGGAAAAGATCAGCTGTGTAAAGTATTGCTTAGAATCGTAGAATTATTAATGTTGGAAAAGACCTCCAAGGTTGAGTCAAACCACTAACCTAGCACTGCCGAGTCCACTACTGGATGAAGTCCCTAGGTGACTAAACATAGAAGCTGAAAAAATATCCTAAAATAACCCCAACACATGAAAGCACTTAAAATAAGCAATTAAAGAGGTTTCCTAAAATAAATTCTACTCCCTCAAAAAGAAAAGATGTGAAAAATAAAAAGCAGTAAACAACTTGTTAAAAAGAATGTTTTTTCAAATGTCCAAGGATGCAGAACTGCAACAAGAAGGTAACAGGAAGGTTTACGTAGTTCATCAGTCCAGTACAGAGATAATACTTATCCGTTTGTCTTCCAAATTCTTACAGCAGTTATTAATGTTTTATTAATGACACTATTTTTTTAAAATGTACCTCTTAGATAAATAACAACTTTAAAGTAATTTTCAACTCTGTATCTGTGGGTCATTCTAATTGCACTCTTATTGGCTTAAACCATGTATACTTAACACAGAATTTGACACACTTTCTCTTCAGGTAGAAAGCACATCATATTAAGGTGCAGTTTTTAAGACTATCAAAAAAAGACTTTCACAGTTACTGAATTATGTCTATATCATTCCTTCCAACACTGAAAGAACTGAAAAATAATCATTGAATATTATTACAAGACACAGAACTAGTTAAGACTGTGCATAAACGTATTGAATCAGTTTTGTCCAGGATTAAATTTAACCTTAGAAATTTACTTTGAAGTATAAAATAGGTAGCAAAACCCAACGAACAGTCATTTCATTTATCTGATTTAGCAAAAGACTTACTATATGTGCATCCATACACTTCGATGCGCATTCCAATTCTGCCATTTGGATTCCAGTCCAAAGGCACAAAACGGAGAAATCTTGCTTTAATGGCATGCTGAAGCTTATAGTATACGACACTGTCGGCATTTGTGTTTCCAGAAAAGGCCTAGAAGAAAACGAAAACAAGATCAGCCACACCCATACTGAATACTGAAATATAAGGAAGTGTTGTTGATCTTTTAATTTAAAACTTTATCTGGAAAACAGTTGAGCACGGGAATAAAATGTGATTGTCAATGAATTCTATAGGAACAACCGCCAAGTAGATCTTGATAATTCTTCTGGATTAAGTTAACTCATCTTTATATGTAGTCCAGACATGACACACATTGAAAGATCTCATACTTTCAAAAAAATCAGTAAATGAAAAGTTTCCAAACTAAATGTTCTTTTCCCAAAATATGTGAGTCTGGGATCTCAGTGTATTGTACTATCTAATTTTTCATACGGTGACAGAGTGAGCTCTATGATTTCCTCTTATCAAAATGCTTGATAAGTTTAATTGCAAACCTAGTTTAGATAGGTAGTATGATGAATCCAGGTTCATATACTAACAGATCATGGTGTTGAAAGACTCTGATTTCTAACTAAAGAATTCAGAGCATTAAAAAAAAAATAAATAAGTCAGTGTTCTAATGAAAAAAAGAAAAAAAAAACCAAAAAACCCCTTCTAAATTTCACTTCTTTTACCCAGAAAACAGTTTAAAAAATAAAATTTTATAATAAAAAGTGAGTTTTGATAGTATTAAACTGATAAAATTACTTTTCTTTTTTTTTGTAACATGAATGAAATATAAAGAAACATTTAAAAATTAAAGAAAAATTTAGAAAAACAAAATGAAGAGCTGTAGTTATGAACTTTAGCATGCTAAAGATGGTGTTACTTTCTGATCCTGATTTCTGAATTTGATTTTATAGACACAAGTTAACTATACAGAAACCATCAGCTTTAGGCCTGCGTCTTCTGTTTCCATAAATTTTTGAAGCAGAAGTAAGCTTATTACATTCAGTGCAGCTCCTAACCGTTGCCTCTCAGGTATTAGCAAAATTTTAATAAATTCTGATCTGAGAACACTGGGTTGGAGAGAAAAATAAGGGGAAAAAAAAGAAAAAAAAAGAGAAAAAATATTGAATGGTTTTATTACAGCTAACCTATTAAGCTAGAAAGCAATGAGGGTTAGTGACTGTGAACATACAGATCACTTTCAGCTTCGTGCTTTATCATGTCACAATCACAGTGGGTGAAGGTGGAAACATGCTGAAACAAACACTTGAGAGGGAGTACTATTTGGAGAATAAAATCCTTCCAGATCTCCTGTCCCTTGAAATCTTTACTTTCAGTTTGTAACAAAGAGAGCTTCCAATGAAAGAAATAATTAGTTTATTGACTGAACCAGAACCCAGAACCCAAAAGTTCAATTATTGTAAGCAAATGAATTAAGATTTGAGTATTTTTTTCCCAAATAATTTTCAGAGGCAGCTACATCATAAAAATCAGTTGTTAAGTTTTGAGTACAGAATGCACATTGGTTTTTGGTGGGGTTTTTTTGTTCTTTTTTTACTGCAAGGTATACTTAGCCATGTGTTCTAAATATGGGGATTGATTTAACTTTTTTTTAAACTTGATTTAACTTAATTTAATTTTTTCAAAAGTAACTAAAACTACTCCTTAAATAATTTGGAATGGTCAGTTTGTAAACAATATTGTAAGCTATTATTCTGCACAGATTTTATCTAAGATGAATATATTTTAAAATCTATCAAAAGGAGTATTAAATGGGTCTTTACCACTTGATTTCAACACTCAAAATGTTAAAATACATAGTTTGAGAAATTTTTCAGTTTTAATCCTTTTCATGAGAAAAAGAAGGCAATCTCACAGCTTCTCCTTGGGTTTACAAGTAGTAATGGCATACCCAAACCTTATGAAAGTAGTTTGTAGGTTTTTTAGATAAGAAGTATGTTCAACATGACACATAGACTCTTGCCATTGCAGTAGAATAAAATTGCTGTTTCATGGTTCAATCCAGCAATCATTTCAACACAGAATGACTATAACCAGATAATGAGCTTCCTTCCTCCCACTCCTGACAACTTCAGTGTAAGGAAACATGCCATTATTCTAGATTATACAGTCTCCTCAAAACATACACAGGCATCTGATGGTTAAAAAGGACTCAGTATGACCCTCAGTTAACGTGTTGTGCATAATAAGCATAGTTCCCATAAATATTAATAGGGCTGTAAAGTATCCATTTGAATATAACTGTCCACTGAATCTAAGTTGATGTTCTTAGAGATGCTGTGTTATACTGCATTTTAAATATCATGAAGGAATACATTTTCTTAATGAATGATGGCTTCAAAACACGGAAACGTTACACTGCAGCTTAGTCTTACAAGGAAGCAGGAGCACTGAGCAGCAAAGACATCTAAGCAGATAGCTCTTCACAGTCTAGTTTATTCCACAAAGGACAAACACCCTGATCTGAACTGAAGCCTGAAAAGAGGGCCTACATTCAAACTTGTTTTAATGGTCCTACTCAGTTTCTTACTCTGTTGTTTCTTTACCTCACGTTATTCTAACCCTGTTTTGAAGAGAGAATTTTCAGTTCATTATGGCTTCAAAAATCACATATGCACTCTAAACAGTGTTAGAGAAAATGCATCTCCAAGCTCCAAACAATTTTGAAGGTAAGCTTGCTTCAAGATAAAGTAAAAAAGAAGTTCTTTTTCCCTTCCATCCTTTATCTAGAAAGAAAAATGTCTTTCAGAACAGGGATAAGATCACCATCAGGTCCAAAGCTTTTTCAGTCAGTCAAAAACTCCAACACAGGTAAAGATGTGTATGACTCATGCACTGTGTATATTGAGCTTGAAATTAGATCACCTGTAACAGATTGTGTTTATTTATGAATTAAGCTTTTATTTTATAATATACTGTAGATACCTGTACACTGGAAAACACACTGTAGGACTAAAAAGTATACACAATGTTTTTGCATATATTGTGTACTTATTATAATAAATATTGTATTTATTACAAATGTTGTTTCATATGAAATATGTTAAATAAGTACAGTCACATGCAAATTTTAATTTCATTTTAATGTTGTCATGCATTGAGTTGAATCTGCTGCTGTTATTCATACCATGCTGCAGACACAGCAGGAGAAAAGTATTATGGGGCTTGAAGTTCAGATTGTAACATGGGAGGCTTCCTGTTGTGGTTGCTGCTTCTGGTTCCAGGTTCTTGAATGTTTGTTTTGGTTCTGGGTTTGTTTGTTGTTGTTTTTTTTTTTTTTTTTACTCAATCCCAAGTGTTTGTGTGTTACTTTTCCCTCTCTTCTGTGTTGGGAAAATACTAGTTTGGTTTGACCCTTTTGTTCTGATTCAAATAATTGCATTTTTCTGGCACCCAACATGGGGCACACAAAGCTACTGTCTTAATTAAGTCAGATTTTTGGCAAGAGACAAAGGTATTGAGATAATGAAATGGGAGATAACGAGAGACAGAGCCAGGGCTGATTGCCCACCTTTTATCTCTGGGTTTGGACGATGGCCAAGGAGAAGCAGTGAATGAAGCAGACAGAAGGCCTCAGCAATGTGAGGGAGAAAAGCTCTTCTCCTCTTCCCAGGACTGTGTTTCAGCTGTGAAGAACTGTCCTGGGAGATCCATCAACTCAAGATGAACATGTTCTACTCCCTATCTGTATGATCCCATGTTTCAGGCATGAGGAGCAGGTGCTCCCCTGTCCGAGGGAGAGAATCTGGGAGGTACACACTATGGCATACCCTGTGGTTTCACTTGCGTGACAATGGGAAGGACTTGTGGAAGTGGGACAGAAAACCCATTTCAGGTTCTGGCTGCATGAGCATACGAATTACAGGGGAATTCTTCCCTGAGGAATGCTGCTTCAGTTTCCAATGGAAAATCACCCAAAGAAACCAGGTAAGATGATACTGCTTCTAATCCTCCTGAAGAGATTTCTAAAACATTTTCACAAGATGCAGGTGATTCCAGCCAGAATTAGAGGGCCCCTGTCTCCAACCAGATGGAGAAGAGGGACAGCTAGGTTTATGGAACTATGTCTGGTTGAAGAGGTGGAACTTGTCTGTATTTCTGATTTGACAGAGAGATCTCCACTCCTGCATGTGTTGGAAGCCAAGCACCAGAATGCAAACCACAGTTTTTCACTTGGAGGGGCAGAAGGACTCACTGGACTCAACTGATCCAGGGATGGAAGCACAGCCCCATGATTTGGACTGGTCATGGACTGATCCAGAATGTACTGGAACAAAGCTGAACTTCAGAGCATCTGCAGTGAGCAGTCCTCTGTGTACTGCAAAGTGATCTCATTTTGAGTGAGAATGGACAGTGACTGATGCATGATGCACATTGTTCAATGTTGACTGCTGCAAGGCATGATGCAGATGGTATAGAACAAGGGGTGGAGAATGTCATGGAATGAGTTGAACCTGTTGCTGTTATTCATACCATGCTGGAGTCATGACAGCTTTGTAAAATTAAATTACTGGTTGGAGAAAAGTACTATGGGGCTTGAAGTTCAGATTCTAATGTGGGAGCCTTCCTGTTGTGGTTGCTGCTTCTGGGTTCAGAGTTGTGGGTTCTTGAGTGCTGGTTTTATTTTCTGCTGGGATGGTGGTGGGACAAAGAGGGATGGGGGAGTGTAGTGAAGGCATTACATGCCCAGAATTATGCCCCCAGATACCAGCTAACTTGTCCCAACATATTCTGGTAAGTCCCCTGTTCCACCCTCCTTTCAGGAGAGGAGGACAAAAGGCTCAGGTGCCAGCCTGTCTCCTAAGGGGTAAACAGCTGCAGGCACCCATCTCAATGGCATGCCTATGCTCTGTCCATCTAAGGGCATAATTCTAGCTTCACCTTTTCTATAGGTGGAAGCAGGTTGTTGGCAAGTGTGCCCATTGGCTAGCTCCAGCCTCGAGAATCTATAAGTACTGCTCCATTTGTTACTATGTTGCTCTCCCCTTTTGCTTTCACTTGTTATGCAACTCGCGATGCATCCGCTGTAAGTCTTCTCACACGCAAGCATACTGGAAGCCTCTGCGAATACAGAAGCCTGCCCACTGAGACACTCAAGGAACCTGCAAAGGAGACCCCTTTCCTGATAGAGCATCAGCATCATACGTCCGAGAGAGGGTGAAATCAAGCCAAATCGAAAGGACTGAGGAAGCCCCGAGAGAGGGTAATCTAAAACCTGTAAAAGGGGAAAGACTAGCCCAAGCCTGGCAATCCAGAAATGCTGCAAGCTAATTAAGCAGCCATAAGCAGCCATAAGCAGAAACACATCTTGCACAGCCTCCACTGTCCACGGGAGAGAAAAGGAGCCGCCCACTGTAGCCGCTCTGCAGCACATACCAGGGCGAACCACCCGGGATTTCCCTGAGGGAAAGAGAGAGCAAAAGATGGCCTGTCCATTGAAGTCAAAGGCAATGACTGTACCATTATAATTTAAATGGAAAGTAGTTGCCGAGAGAATCGGCAGTCGCCGAGAGAATCGGCAGTCAGCTCACAGCTCGAGCCGAGCCGAGGGGGAAGCATTGCTTCACTGCACTCCATCACCGAAACCCGTCTACCGGGAAACCGTCACCTGACCCGGCCCCGCCGCCCTCAATTGCACGTAGCCAACCACCGAAAGGACCCGGCCATGCTGAGCCGATCCTCCTGTCAGGGAGCCAGCCCCTCTCCGCAGACCGCGTGAGGACAAAGAAGCCAAACCACCCCTTCCCGCAGACCACGGGAGGAGAAAGCAAACCTTGCCCCCCACCCCCCACCCCCTAAGGCCCGGGAGGGAAAAAGAAAGTAGCCGCTCAGGTATGAAAGCCCCAGGCAGATAAGCAGCAAGCAGCCAGTGTGACCCGGCAACTTGCCACGCAGAAAGACAGAATGTATCTTTCATGTGTACAACATTAGGCAACTTTTTATTCAAAGCGCATGTGCTTAGCCGTGTGATATTTCCAGCTTAACTTGCTTTGTGATAACATAAATATCTCTATACATAGCTAGCAGCTGCAAGCGTCTTGTCGAGTCTCCATCTAGTGGACAAGGGGCTGAACTGCACCTTTTCGTTCCCTTAATTAGAAATTGACTGTAAATATTATAATTGGGTATAATTGTAAATACTAAATCAGTTATGGTCTATATTATTACAATCGTGCATCCGAATCAATATATATAAAAATATTGATAGAATATTCATAATAATAATAAATAATAATTCTCATAATTCATATTTTCATAATTCATAATTAATAATCACCATCCTCCATCCCTAATTCCCCTCTCCATGATTGGGAGTAGCTTCCTGGCTTGATCTTTTGGCTGTCTTGCTTCTGCTCATTTCTGCTTTGTGCCATGGTTTTCCTGCAAATAGTCTAAGGTAACCATGTGTTTTGTATTATGTTTATCTGATTTTGCTCAGTAAAATCTATTCTTATATTCTTTTTCTTTTTTTTTTTTTTTTTTTTGTGTGTGTCTCAATTAATTTTGTGTTTGTGTGTTACTTTTCCCTCACTTCTGTGTTAGGAAATTAGAGAGGTTAAGCCACTGGTTTGGTTTGACCTGTTCTGTTCTGATTACAAATGCCAAGAACAGGAATAAGACTCTTGAATAATTTTTTTTTCAGAAAAGGAAGCTTGATGGTGAAGGCTGTGTTTCATTATGTATTTTATGAGTTGTGCTGCCAAAATCATCAAAAAGGGTTGACAAAATCAGAATGATGTAACTGTTTTCCCATAAAATACTGGCTGCTGTTGTGTGATTATGGTTATGTGTTGGAACCACTGTCAAGTCAAGCTACCTGTACAAGTCTTTCTGCTTATGACACATGCCAAAACTGGAGGGTCATCAGGAAGGGAGTGGAAATTCCAGTACTCTACTGGCAATTTACTGCCCTTAGACAATCATTCAAACTACTTTAACAATGATTTAGTATTAACCCATCTTGAGCTCATCTGAGAACTAAGAAAATTCAAAATTAAATATTTTCACCCATAACTTCTAAACTGTATTCAAGTTCATATAGTTAACTGTTTACACCTCAGCAATAAAAGGAGTGTATATTCAAGTTAACGCAGCACATAGTACAATTAACAGCAATGTCAAGAAAATGTTCAATGCCTGAGAACCCAGACATTCAGACTCCTCCTTCTCATTATATTACTACTATGCAAAGTTATTGCTAGTCTTTTGAAGTCAGTTTTGAAGTTAAATAAATGTGAACTGTTTGGTTAAAGTGAAAAAATTAGTAGGAAAGTCTTTCACTTTGACCAGGAAGCACTGTACTAAATTACTGATTCCTTTACTTGATTTCCAGATTGGAATTATGGCTCGGACATGATGATTTTGTAGATAAAATATTCAGAGATTGTTAGGGCTATATTAGTCATAAGCAATTATGTCTGCAAAAACTTACAAGTCTATTTGCTATAAAATATTAGTAGTGGCATCTTAGTGAAGACTCTGTACCATGTTATTTGCTATATTTTTAAGCAGGTCTTCTCTTTGAATTCTTTTAAGATATAGTTGAATTAGAGTAATCTTAAATTGACAAAAATACACATCAATTCCACATGTGTATAAATCTTACTGACCACAGCCTATATTGTAAAGAAGATTGTGTATATTAATGACAACATGAATAATACAGACAAGATAGGAAACACCTGGCTAGGAAACCATCATAAAATCTTTTTCAAGTTAAAGTCCACTGCCTGTAATATCTTCCATTATTTCCACAGACATATACTACACCTGGTAAATTTCAATGTGTTTAAATCATCTTCAAGTTGCCCATGTCATCTGTCTAATGCGATGGTCAAAAGAAAAACCTCTGACCAGCTATTGAAATAAGACAATTTTCAGGCAAAACAGTAGAGAGATCTTAAGATCACTGCCATGATACAATCATGGCTAATTAGCATCAGATACACTGATGTCATGCACATAATATTATGTTTTCCCATTCATTCAATGGTTTCTTTAAGATATAATCTTCTTAGTTACTGTCTTATGCTGACCAGACAGAAGATATTTTACCCCTTCCCAAAGGAGTAAATTAAAAGCAATAAACACACAGAATTGGAAAGTTAAAAGGAAATACTATTCACAATCATACAAAATACACAAATTTCATATTCAGCTTTGGCCGTGTTCTTTGTCCTGGGCTTACCAAAACCTCGCTAGGCCTGAACCTTCCCAAACTCTCCCCATCCCATACCAAGCCAAACATCAAACCTTAATGCCCCCCATTCTTCCCTACTTCCCCCCCAACTAGGCCCAACATGTGGTAGCTAAAAATTAGCTTTGCCAAGGCCACAGAAGGCCACAAACCTCCCTCATATTACAAGAGATAAGGGTCCATGCCAGGAGCAGGGAGAAAGACAAAAAGGGGCAACACAGACAGAAATGAAGGATTATGGGAGTGAATAACGAAGATTATGCCTTCCGGTCCACTTCCTGGACTACCTGTTCCTTCTGGAGGGCTCTTTTTTTTTTTTTCCCTTATAGTTCTTAAACCCATAACAGTTACATGGAAGTTTGAGTCCATTCATATTTCTTATTTGTTACATTTTTTTATTAGTAGGTATTTTTAGTATACTTGCTTAGAAAATTTCAAATGTTTGCAGTATACTGATTTCATTGATATTACAAATTTGAGCAATGTGATTCTCAGTGTACAACCAAATTTGAAGACAGTTATTGGAAAATGAAAACCAAACAAAAATAATTTTAAAAATCCTCTGAAAGAAGAAATTTCAAAGACTGCATCATCTATAATTATATTTTTTTCACATAGGGTTTTCACAGTTAATTCAAAATATTTTAAGGAATACTGTTCAACATCGTATTTTAAATATCTCTTAATTCCTTGCACTATAGAATTTGTCATTAAGATACTTTTACATCAAGAGTTCCGAGTTAGAATCTTACAGCTGTTACAACTGAAAACACTGTTTTTCCTTATAAAAAATTATTTCACTTACCAAGAGGAATTCAAATTTCTTATTTTCAATACCACACATCTCTGAGTATTACTAAAATCTCAGATCACAAAGCCAGACTGATGCCTTTCAGAATATTTCAAAACACTATTTTGCAACTGCATTGTTGGTAGTTTTATACATAATGAGCTACAAGTGTAAAGAAGGAAATTATTTAATTAAAGATTTCATGTACAGTTCCCTTATATTGCACAATTCCCTTCATAAGAGGTCACTAAACTCTGCCTCTGTTCATTGTAGAACACCCCAAGGTGAATTACTATCATTTACCAAGATGAAACGCAGGAAGAGAGCAGATATCTTTTGAAAAAATAAAACTTGATAGTACATATAGCTAACTATTGCAAATTATTCTGTATTCCAAAACAATTCTCTAAGTCACATGAGAACAAGGTTACCAGTTTCCACCTGTAGTATCTTTTAGTATTTATGGTAGCACATTAGGGGGAATGCTTTACTCCATTAAACAGGTGGGTTGACCAGTGCATCCATGATCTAATCCTCTTTGCTGTCAACTGGTATTTCTGCTTGGATTTAAAACTCAAGCCTCCTTTTATTCATGTTTACATTACCTACCTCATAGCCAAGTCCTGTTACATGGTCCTGTTATATGCCTATTCATGCTTCTTTAAGCAGAATTTCTTGGCATTTTTGTTGCTGTTACTGCTTTTTTTCGTTTCCCAGGTTTTGGTTTGGTTTATTTTGTTTTGTTGTTGTTTGGTTTTTTGCCTGGAGTTTCTTTGGTTGGTTGGCTGTTGGGGACTTTTTTGGTTAATAATGACAAATCGAATCACCATAGAAGTATTCTGGTGTTCTCCAGCTTTTAAACAGCAGAAGTTCCTGCAATTCGCAGCATAAAAGACATCAGGCACTGAAGGATGCAAATGATAGATCATAAAACTAAAATGGTCATCAAGAAGTTGGTATGACCAGTGGAATTCCTCTATGACATGCATGAACTACTCTCATATCTCTACAAATTCGTAAAGAGAGGCGGTTTCTCTTGAAGATTTTTGAGCATCGTTTCAAATTAGCTTGTTCCCAAAGTCTTAAAAAATGTATCTGTCTTTCACTTGAAAGCTAAAGGGAAGATAAACATCAAAACAATATCAAGTCAGATTGTTTAAATATCAAATAAAATAATGGAATCAGCAAGCCATGAGATACCTTCAGATAGTAACTCAATGATATTTGATGACAAATTGTTTTTCATTCTACTTCTATAGTTTTCTAATAATATTCTTCTTGAAAAGGTTACTTAGATATTTATATTTAAGCAGTGAATTATGTTTTACTTATAATACTCACTGAAGACACGTAGCTGAAACAGCCTAAACTAAAAACATTTGAAAACTCATTTGAAAAAAAAAAAAAACAAAAAGAAGCAAGAAAATGACAATGAATAACGTTAATGAGACCCATATAAAAGTCAAAGCACTTGAGAAAAGCTGTCATTATCACCAATTTTCCAACAGCAAAATTTAGAAACAAATGGATTAAATGTTCAACAGTGTTAAATAGCTATTATTATATTGTATGTAGCATAATAATATATATATTGAAATAGGTATTATTATATTATCTAGAGGTAGTCAAATCTCTCTATAAAAATATATCTCCAGTGTCCTAGACTTAAAACTCTGCAATTTGTCTTTGATAATGGTAATGTGGAAGTAGGATGACTGTTGTCTCTAACTTCCATTAAAAAGGTGAGTATCACAAGCTTCAATATAAGCAGAAGGTGAAATTTACAAACTACTTTTTATAAGTTGAAAGCATCTCTGTAAACTCTCCACATTAGGTCTTCTGTCAATCTCATTTCTTTACACTGTAAACCAAGTCTAGTAATACTAGACTTGGTTAGTTCTCCTCCCCCTTTACTCTGCCTGGTGAGACCTCACCTGGAATATTGAGTCTGATTTTTGGGCTCCCCAGTTCAAGAGGGATAGGGATCTACTCGAGAGAGTCCAGTGGAGGGCTACATGGATGATTAAGGGACTGGAGTACGTGCACTATGAGTCGAGGCTGAGAGACCTGGGGCTTTTTAGTCTGGAGAAGAGAAGACTGAGAGGGAATTTAATAAATGTTTATAAATATCTGAGGGCTGGGTGTCAAGAAGGAGAGGACAGACTCTTCTCAGTTTCACTCTATGACAGGACAAAAGGCAAGGGATATAAACTACAACACAGGAGGTTCCACCTCAACATGAGGAGGAACTTTGTCACTTGTTCACAGATCACTGGAACGAGCTACCCAGAGAGGTTGTGGAGTCTCATCTGGAGATTTTCAAGACCCATCTGGATGCATTCCGATGTGACCTGCACTAGATTCTATGGTCCTGCTCTGTCAGGGGGATTGGACTCGCTCTCTGGAGGTTCGTTCCGCTCCCTAACATCCCATGATCCTGTTGTGGTGAAGGCACCATATGCCCAGAATTATGCCCCCAAATACCAGCAAACTTGTCCCAACATGTTCTGGTAAGTCCCCCCTTTTACCGTCCTTTCCAGAGAGGAGGACAAAGGCCCAGGCACCAACCTGTCTCCTAAGGGGTAAACAACTGCATGCACCCATCGCATGGCATGCTCATGCTCTTAACAGCTAAGAGCATAATTCTAGCTTCACCCTTTCTATAAGTTGAAACAGGTTGTTGACAACTGTGCCCATTGGCCAGATCCAGCCTCGAGAAATCTATAAGTATTGCCCACTTGTTTACCAACTTGCTGTCTCCTTTTGCTTTCTCTCGCTACTTAAGCTCACACTGCGTAAGCTGTATGTCTTCTCACTCCCACATGCGAGCATACTAGAGGCCTCTTCAATATGGAAAGAAGCCAACTCCCGAGCTGCTCCAGGAACCAGCAAATAGGATGATCCCTTTGCTTGAGCTACAGAAAGCTGCCATCATAAGCCCAGTCGAGAGGAATGAGAACCCCGAGGGTAAGCTTTAGCCCAGAAGGGGAGGGACTAGCCCAAGCCTGGCAATCCAGAACTGCTGCAAGCCATAAGCAGCTAATCCAGCAGCTACACATCTTGTGTGACCCCCACTGTTCGCAGGAGATAAGAGGAGCTGTCCACCGTAGCCACACCACAGCCGTGAGCCGTCAGGGTAAAGTAACCCCGGATTTCCTGAGAGAAAGAGAGAGAAAGACATCCTCTCCACTGACATCAAGCCAAAGACTGCATTGTCACCTTAAATGGGAAGCAGTCGCCGAGAGATTCAGCATTGTCAGCTCAAGCTGAGCCAAGGGAGAAGCACCGCTTCACTGTACCCCTTCCCCAAACCCGTCTCTGGGATCAGAGGTGGTCAAACCCACCCTCCTGGAACTGGCCCCATTGCACAGGACCACTCTCCAGACTGGTCCTACTGGGCCGACCCTCTGTTCAAGGAGCCGCTCCAACACTGCCATGGGAAACCACCGACCGGCAGAAAGTCACTCCTCCCATGGGATGAGAAAGCAAGCCTCACTCCACCCATGGAGGTAGAAGGTAAAAGAAAGGCACCGCCCAGACGGACCATCCTCAGGCAGGCAGCCAGACAGACAGCAAGAAGCCAGTGTAACCAACAACTTGCCTCACTACAAAGAAAGACAAAATGTATCTTTTCATGTGTGCAACATTCAGTAACATTCAATTCAAAGTGCCCATGCCTAGCCGTGTGATATTTCCAGATTGACTTGCCTCAATATAACATTATGAATATCTCTCTGTACATAGCTACAGCCGCCAAGCGTCTTGTCGAGTCTCCATCTAGTGGACAAGTAGCATAGGTGCACCTTTTGTTCCCTTAATTAGAAATCAGTTCTGTAAATATTGTAATTGAATCAAATTGTATATACTAACCAGTTATGGACGTATTTTTACAACCATGCATCAGAATCAATATATAAAGGTGATTAATAGAATGTTCATAATTTTAATAATTCATAAACAATAATTTTCATAATTCATATGTCATATTTAATAATTAATACCCATCTTCCTCCATCCCTAATCACCACACCTGTGTAATGCTAAGAAACATATCAATAAAATATTATCCCAAGAATTTTGAGCATGTTATTCCATAGTAGTAAAGTGACACAGTGATTAGATGGACAGCCTACATACCACATTTAGTGCCATATATCTCATGTAAAGTTTCTCATCTGTGACTTATTGACAGGTTTTTAATTTCATCTGTTTTTCTGACAGTAATGCATCAAACCTGAGAACAGAGCTGAATGCCTAAACAGAGTATGTGAAATAACAATTGTGGGTTGTTAGACTAAGTTTTCTAATGTTTATGGCTGTAAATTCTGGAATAGGTTGTCATATGAGGCTGGGGACTCTATTCATGGAGACCTTCAAAAACCCTCTGGACAGCTTCCTGGACAACCAGATGGAGATAACGATGTTTAATCAGGGGTGTTAGAGTAAACTTGCAGAGGTCCTTTCTAAACTCAACTATTTTGTTTCATGTTATAAAATGACATTTTTATGTTACCTCTTTCTGAGACAGACAGTGGGAGGCAAAAGTACAGAGTTCATCATGTGACATCAGTCTGAATCCCAGTGGAAATGCTGTGAGGCTCAGAAGTTCAGGTCCACCTACTCATTGATGTGGGGACTAAGGTTGTCAGCATCTTCAACACGATGTAATATAGTGCACCATGAACTTTGCACACAAGCCTCCCCTCAGAGTTATAGGCTTCTCTCAGTTTCTGAATATTAAGATCATGTTTGACCATGTGAGATGTTCCTTTTTCAGTCCTTTCTTCTCTTTTTTTCTTTGCCCATTTTTTTTGTTTTCCTTCTGTAAAAACGTTGGGCCTATCTTCCCTCATCAGATTTTTATTTCAGTCTTGATCATAAAACTGTGGAATGGATTTTCTGGTGTGTTCCATTGTGGATACATCATCTTCTTCTACCATCTTTCACAATTTCTCTTCCTAGGAAATAGTAAGCTATGAATTACAGCTAGTTTAGAAATGATACATACTGAACATTCACTAAATTCTTTTACCATTCTTACAGCTTTCCATCAGTGTCAGTCAGAAACAGTACACTGAAATAAACTCTTTGCTCAGTCTGCCTGTTTCTGGTATTTCTTCTCACTGAGCCAGTGCTTTATTCACCATCATGTTTCTTTCTTTGTTGCCTTTCATTCTTGAGTGGAATAGCAGCATACTTTCACATAAAAGAATATCTCCAGAAGCAGGATACATGACCACACTTACCAGGTAATTCATCAAGGGCACCAGCTGAATTTTGTGAATCAACCAGTACCAGAAGTTTTTTTTTTTCTGTCTCTGCTGTTTTGTTCTTCCGTTATCTGAATTATTTTTGTTTTGATTCTGAGAACAAAAATAACTTGCTTTCATATTAATACAGAATAGGAAGAGTTACAAACTAACAACAAAAGTTTGTGGGTTTTGTTTCTTTCTGCAACAGTACCAGCTGGATATCCCATTTACTTGATGGCATTACAGTGGTGTGTATGGAATAGCTATTGCTAGGCAGCAGAGGTCTATCACCAATTAGCCATGCTGCTTTGGAAATGTGTTTAGTTTAATAAAAACAGTTCTGTGGATTTATTTTTTTCATTGGTTGTTTTTGTTTGGGTTTTTTTTTCCTGTTCAGCAGATGTGAAATGAAAAAATACTTCGTAGTCATGATGTCACAATGTAGAGTCTGATGTATGCATTAAAAATTCTTAATGTAAAATATGACAGACAACTACCCTTTTGACAACTACCTTCAAAATAGTTTATTTTCTGTTTCATTCATCCATATGTATCAATAAATTGCATGTGAAGTAACTTGTTGCCATTGGAGGGAGCCCTTGCCTTAACACATCTGGGTACAGCACAGGTTTGTTAAGCCTCTTAAAAAATTATTATTTTAACTCTTATTTATTATTTCCCAGTACATAATTATGAAACTTCTATCCTTTATTTGTTAATACCTAGGCACCTGTAACTCATAGATATTCCTGAAAATTGAAAATGGGAGTTTATTTCATAATAGTATTGTTGGAATTCTAAACAATTTTATTCTCAGCAATATTCAAAGATTATCTAATACTTTATTTGAAGTGAATATAGATATACCTTTTAATACATGGAATTGTAGTCCATGCATTTGGATTCTGATACTCAAAAGGTAGTTTTCATGGTCTCTAAGGGTAACCACCAAAGAAGTTTTTAATGGAAGTGGGTTTTTTTATGACCCTTTTTGTTTCTTCATGTCTGTAAAATGTGAACATATTTAATCTTGAATTTGGCCTACAGTGTAATTGTCCTTTTCACTTTCATGTCAGTACAAAGTTTAACCATTACTGTGCTGGGTAAAGAAATGGTTTTGTTTAATACTGGTATTTAATACTGTGGCAGTTTAGGCTGTGTGCCCCCTGCCACTGCCGCATGAGATACACCTCTGGTGTCCTGGGTGCCCACCCACAGGGGTGGACACAGAAAACGACGTATTTCTACCCATAAATCCTGCACCCTATAAGGCCATCTGCAAAGTCATTCTCTTCCTCTTTCTTCCCTCTCTGCTCCCACGGGAGATGTCCTCTCTTATCGGGTAATGCCGGGGGAGTATCCTCAAGGCCTCTTAGGCCTGTCTAGGCCTAATGCCAGGAGGAGAATGGAGGGGGGGCCAGTCTCAGACCTGGCCAGCCTGAGACTTGCCTAGCAGCGGGAGGGGGAAGAAAGAGCCCTGGGGGGTTTGGGTTTACCCTCAGGTGGGAAGAAGGGAAGGATTGGGAAGCTTTGGGAATACTGTGAGGGGTTCTGTACGCTTTGGGATACTCTTTGTCACTATGCTTTGTGGTTTGTAGTTCTCTGTAGCTTCACCAATTGCTTTTCCATTTAAACTTTCCATCACTCTCCAATCCATTTGTGTGAGTCTCATTCTTTTGTCCCTTTCGGGGCAAGAGACGATCTGTCTGGCCCCAAACCAGCACAAATACTGTGTCAAATTACATACATTTCTACACTTAAAAATAAGAAGCTCTATCCATGTTAAGAAATATTTTCAAGAGTAGTAGTGTTTAAGGTGTTTATTCCACAGATTCGCTTGCTAAAATTTATAAAACTCTGGGGGATGTTATAGTCCTCATTATATAAAATTTAGGTAGGGAACAGGATTTATCATTTCACTTCCACAACACATTACATAACACAGACATCATCAGGAAGAAATATTAAATAAAGGTAATTTATAACTAAAACAGCTATGATGCAAAAGCAATGTGTGTACTGAAACATCAAGAGTACTGAAATGTTAAAACAGTATGTGGAAATCCTGTTTGTTCAAAGCAAAATAATAATTAAAAAAAAATCAGTATTACACTACCACATTCCCTTGCATACAATTTCACATTTTGCTTTAAAATGAAATTAAATGACCAGAAAGAAAAGAAGGAAACCTCATTGTGATGAAGGCACCATGTGCCCAGAATTATGCCCCCAGATACCAGCAAACTTGTCCCAACATGTTTTGGTAAGTCCCCCCTTTCCACCCTCCTTTCTGGAGAGGAGGATGAAGGCCTAGGTGCCAACCTGTCCCCTAAGGGGTAAACAACTCCATACACCCATCGCATGGCATGCTCATGCTCTTAACATCTAAGGGCATAATTCTAGCTTCACCCTTTCTGTAAGCTGAAGCAGGTTGCTGACAAGTGTGCCCATTGGCCAGAACCAGCCTCAAGAAATCTATAAGTACTACCGCACTTGTTTACTACTTTACTCTCTCCTTTTGCTTTTCTCTAGCTTTGGTCGAGCTATGGAAGCTTGTAACCCCTAAGTCTTCTCACTTGCACATGCAAGCATACTAGAGGCCTCTTCAACATGGAAAGAAGCCATCTCACTGAGCTGCTCGAGGAACCAGCAAATAGGATGATCCCTTAGCTGAACCCAGTGTCATAAGCCCAGTCACATCTTCGAGAGGACTGCGGACACCTTGAGGGTAAGCTTTAGCCCAGAAGGGGAGGAGGGACTAGCCCAAGCCTGGCAGTCCAGAACTGCTGCAGCCATAAGCAGCTAATCAAGCAGCTATTCATCTTGTGTGACCCCCTCCATATGTGGGAGATAAAGGAGACACACACTGTTGCCGCTCCACAGCTCTGAGCTGTCAGGGTAATACAACCTGAGATTTCCCGAGAGAGAAAGAGAGAGAGAAAGACATCCTCTCCTTTGAGATCAAGCCAAGGACTGCATCATAACCTTAATGAGAAGCAGTCGCCGTGAGATTCAGCATTGTCAGCTCACTTCGAGTTGATGGGGAAGTGCTGCTTCACCGCACCCCTTCCCCAACTCCAATGTCGGAGATAGCCAACCCCACCTATCGGGAACCGTCACCTCAATCATGAGGGCTGACCCCGAAGGACCTCTCCTTGTCATGCAGGACCACTCCCCGGACCAGCCCTGCTGGGCCAACCCTGTTCAGGGAAGAAGCCAATCTGTGGAACGTCACCCCTCCTGAGGGAGGATAAAGCAAGCCTCAACCATCCACGGAGGCAGTAGAAGAAAGAAAGCCTTGCCACACCCAAGAAGGCAGGAGGAGAAAAAAAGGCACCACCTAGACAGACCAGCCCTGGGCCGACAGACAGACCATAAGCAGACAGACAGATAGGCAGCAGCGAGCAGCCAGCATAACCCAGCAACTTGCCTCGCTACAAAGAAAGACAGAATGTATTTTTTCATGTGTGCAACATTCAGTAACATTCTATTCAAAGTGCCTGCACATAGTCACGTGATATTTCCAGACTGACTTGCCTCATGATAACATTATAAATATCTCTCTACATAGCTACAGCCACCAAGCGTCTTGTCGAGTCTCCATTTAGTGGAAAGCGGTGGAACTGCACCCTTTGATCCCTTAATTAGAAATCAATTCTGTATAATATTATAATTGGGTAAAATTGTATATACTAAACCAGTTATGGAATATATTTTTACAACCGTGCATCAGAATCTAAAGGTGATTAATTGGTTATTAATAATTGTAATAATTAATAAATAATAATAATGTTCATAATTCAATTTTCATAATCCATAATTAATAACCATCCTCCTCCACCCCTAATCACCACATCCATTAACTATGCAACATAGAAATGTCCAAACAAATGCTTTGTACCGACTATATTCCAAGGGTCATAAGCAATAAAAGGATTCCTACTAAATTTATTCCAGTGGGTTTTCATATACGAAGCATTTTTAACTTTGGAGAAATGAGTGCATATAAATTCTTCTGTAACTTATCATTATGGACTCACAATATCATGTAACATATTGAGTTAATATAATGAAAATCAGTTTCTCAAGTTGTTACAACTTCCAAATTAGTTCAGTATTTCAGTGGTAAATTATAATTTTTCTTATTATACACTGCTTTGCATTCCGCTCATAAGAACATCTTTAAAAAGTAAGCAGCTTCCGTGTTATTTTCTTTATTCTGTTAAAACTTACTGTGAAATGAAATATTTTCAGAGAAACTATAAGCTGGAAGACTCAAAGATCTTTTAGTATACTATTAGTTCTGAATTAAATTTTAGCAAATGTCTCTTAAAGTTGCATTCCACACTTACTATCAGTGACTAGGAAAAATCAATTTTGATGTGTAAAATGTTTCCTCTTAGGAACATTAGGACCACAAAAGCAGAGATAGTAGCTGTCAGCAGTGATGGTAGCCACACTGAAAAGAGATGAGACAGCAGGATAACCACCTATATTCAAGTCTCTTGATGGCATTCTCTAACTATGATTAATCCAGTTAATCAAAATTCCAGCTGGTCACTTTTACTTTTCAGTTACAAAACTGCTTTGAAATAGTTAGGACTACAAAACAGACTTTTATAGAAATTAAAGGCAAAGTGAGATCAGAGGAACACCTCACTGATACAAGTAACAAAATGATGCAAAAAAATAAAGTTAAAAACTTATCACCTGCCAAATTTAACAAAGGAGTAAGCAGATGCACATAGAAATATAAAATCATAGAATGGCTTGAGTTGGAAGGGAACTTAAAGATTGCCTGGTTACAAACCCCCTGCTATGAGCAGGGACGCCTTCCACTAGAAGAGGTTGCTCAAAGCCTCGTTCATTCTGGTGTCCACAGCTCCTCTGGGCAAGCTGTTCCAGTGTCTCACCACCCTCATAGTAAAGAACTTGCAGATGTCTAATTTAAATCTACCCTGCTCTAGTTTAAAAACAGTGCCCCTTTTCCTAACACCACATGCCCTTATAAAAAGTTCCTCTCCAGCTTTCCTGTAGGCCCCCTTAGGAGGCCACTCTAAGGTCTCCCTGGAGCTTTCTCTTCTCCAGGCTGAACTGACCCAGTTCTCTCAGCCTGTCCTCATAGGAGAGGTGCTCCATCCCTCTGCTAATCTTTGTGGCCTTCATTATATTCTCTCCCACATAACTTACTGTATTTTTATTTTCTTTCAACTTATTTTCTACCTTCAACAGGTATACTATGCAAGACTTGCACTGGTAATGGCATAGTCATGCAGGATTCCTACGCAGTGAAAGTATCACAGTGAGACTATTGCATTTCTGAGAACCCTGAAATGTGTGTGTGTCTGAAATGTACTCTGAGTACAAAGTAAGTGATGAGACCAGCTGGGGTACAAATGTTGATTCTATAGTGTGACCTCCCCAAGAATTCTCATTACCCTGTTGTAACAGAAAAATTTAGAATATTTTGTAAAGTGTGTCCTCCTGGGGAAGTAATGTGACCTTCCCGAGAAGCCCACTATTGAAATAAAAACTGAGAAGCTTTAGCAAGTGTATGCTTTCTAGGGGAAATAGATGCAAGAGTAAAGTCTGGTAAAGGCAAAAGAGTTTATCTGTGCAGTTTTAGGTGCCTGCTTAGATGCTTTAGTAGAAGAGAAACAGAAACAGCACAAATGGAGGAGGCCAATGAGGTTGGTGAGAGGACTCAAGCACAAACCCTATGAGGAGAGGTTGTGGGAGCTGGGGTTGTTTAGTCTGGAGAAGAGGAGGCTCAGAGGAGACCTTATTGCTCCCTACAACTACCTGAAAGGAGGTTGTAGACAGGTGGGGGTTGGTTTCTTCTCCCAGGCAACCAGCAACAGAACAAGAGGACACAGTCTCAAGCTGTGCCAGAGGAAGTTTAGGCTCGAAGTAAGAACAAAGCTCTTCACAGCAAGAGTAATTGGCCAATGGAATGTGCTGCCCAGGAAGGTGGTGGAGTCATCATCCTTGGAGGTGTTCAAAAAAAGATTGGATATGGCACTTGAAGCCATGGTTTATTTGTCAGGAGGTGTTAGGTATTAGGTAATAGGTTAGATTTGATGATCTCTTAGGTCTTTTCCAACCCGGTTGATTCTGTGATTCTATGAAATAAGAGAATAAAATGATCTCCTCTTTGCAGGACTTAGTAGAGTCACTGCAAAGACATGTTGCCACTTTGAAAGATGTAGTGGTAGACCTTAAAATTCGATTAGAAGAGGAGAGGAGGTGAAATTTATATTGGGAGTCAAAACAGAATGTGAATTACCCAGATTCTGTCCCCATATATCTTTGGGCAGAATTGGCAGCAGCTAAGGAAGCTGCTGTTCATGTAGGCCTCTTGTTAAGACAGAACTTTTCTGTGAGGATGATATGGTAGTTTAGGGATATGCCTTTAAAATTTTTCACAGATTTTGAGCAGAAAGTAGTAAAAATGTAAATAAACCACTATTGGTTATAAAAATAAAAATATTGATTAGTTCTAAACATTTCCATTGGAGGGATTTCTCCCATAAGATTTGGTTCCCAAAACAATCTTTCTTCTCTCTTCTCGCTTTGGCCTGGGAGATACTAACTTGCTTCTGCTTGACCTTGGTTGCATCACTTTTATTTTGGCTAAGTTTAATATATCTCTGCTTCTTTCTCTCTTTGTACAAGGGGGTCAAGGGAAGGCAGGGAGGGAGAAGACGTTACAGCTTCTTCCCTGGTCTTTTGTCCAGGGGGGTCCTTGTACTGTTTGATAATTGTAAATACCTGTAAATATTGTAAATATTGTATATTTCTACATATTCATTGTGTTTCATTGTAGATTGTAGTTTGGCTTGTAATTACAGCTTTCATTTGCTTCCACCTGAGCTGGTCTGGCAAAGTTAATGTTGGAGGGGAATTTTCAACCCACCACATTACAAAATCAATTGGCACCTATTCAATGTGATGCAATTCCTTGCTTGATTAATTCCTGCTCAGATTAAGGAAGCCAAAAAGTAAGCTATTTTGGGGTTTATGGCATTTGGTGTACTCTGTCTTAACTGTGGTGCTGCATAAATGGTGTGCTTCTGCAATGATTGATAAAATAAGGAGATATATATATATAAACTGTTCCTTTGGTTTAAATACAAGTTAAACAGATTTGGTGATTACCGTCTTGGATTTATTGATTTGGGAGGATACAACAATGCAGCTGTGAGTATCCCTTCTGTGATTTTTTAATTTGAAGCCCCTGTAACTGGGAGTTTTATCAGTGGTTTGAATTTTAAGATGGTCTTTTCACTACGCCTGAGTTTGCTATTTGTAGTGGTGATTACAGGTCTGCTAATAGCATTTTACTGAGAGAGACATGCAGCTGCTTGCTCTGTGTTATCTAGGTGCAGACGGAAGCATAGGAGATGTGTCTCTGACGAGACCGATTCTAGTAGTGAAGAAGCTGCAGCAACAGGGAATGGAAGACAGGAAGAAGTTAGTGAAAGGGCTTCTTTGAACAGTGAATGTGGTGGCAGAACTGGCACTGAGACAGCAGGGGGGCAGCCACAAGCCCAAGCCTCTGTACAGGTGGTGGCAATGGCTTCACAGGTGGCAGATATTAATGAGTCAGGAAAATTTCCACCCTCTGTTGCTGGAACAGAAGCGGCTCCAGCAGCAGTGGTAGCAGGGTCCCAAAGAGCACCTGGTGATGCTGTTTCTGTGCAAACCCCTTCTGCTTCTGCTGATCCTGCTGTGAACTTTAAGGCAGCACCAGCAAAATTGGTTGCTGTTCTGAGCAAGAAGTCTAAAGGCAGGGGAAGCGCAGAAGGAGACAACAGTCCTGATGACCAGGATCCTTCTGATCCAGGTCCAAGTTCTCCACATAAATTAAGTTGGGTTCCTTCTGAAATGCAGACCAGAAGCCAAACCAAGAATACTGCTCAGGGTGATTCTGACAGGGAACAAAAATTCTGCCTTAGAGATATAGTTAATTTAATGAAGCCACCAATGGATGATGGAGATGCAGAACTGGACTTGAGTTCTAGTAAATTAGGAATTAACGTAGGAACTTAAGGAAATTATACAGAGGCTTTCAGCAGGGGGACAAAAGGGTGAGGAAGATGAGGATGATGATGATGACATACAGTCAGCTAATGCACCCAGGCAGGAAGTTAGGCATGTAAAAAAAGATTACATTAGAGGAGATACTGAGATACTGAGCCAATACTGAGCTGATTAGGAAGATGCTATGACACACGTACTCCTGCTTTAGTGGTAGGCGACAAGTCAGTAGCTCAGCTGGGTATCCTTTCAAAAGATTCCGGAATAGATAAGCATTTATGCAGGTGCTTTCGTAAAGTTTCTCTGTGGACACACCTCCTATAATCCTAATGCAATACCCATCCAGAGATGATCTTCCATGGAACCCTCAGTAATGGAACATGATAGATGAGGGAATTAAACATTTGAGAGAGTTTGCTGTGAGAGAAGTAATGTATGGAAATCATACTATGCTGAATCCTGATGAAATTCATGTGGGAGCAGGTCTTGCTAAGAAGCTCATTAAACTTGCTCCTTATAATTAAGTTACTATTCTGGCAAACAAGAAATTATGGTGGAGTGCCTCATACTGTTGGCCATTTCACTGACCAAATGAGGCAATTGGAAGATAGTCTCATACTTACTTCTTTGGTTTCAGCTATTGAACCTCTGTCTAGAGAGATAAAGAATTGCATGAAAGAGCTGAAGGAGGAACTTAAAACCTCCATATCCAAATTGGAAAAAGGGGATGATGCCAATTCTTCTTCTTCCAGATGAATACAAGTTTCAGCTGTTAGAAACAGACATCCTCCATGAAGGCCATTTCAAAATAGGTCAAACCAAAACAGACAACAGAGGCAATCACATGGGAGTATTTGGATAACCCTACGTGATCAGTTTGGTGAAAACATGAACAAATGGGATGGCCAACCAAATTCTGAGCTTTTCAGGAGATTGCGGGAGCTGCAGAGTGGCAGAGCCCTAGGTAACAACACCAGAAAGGTAGCTGTACTTCCTCAGTTTCCCAGAACATCTCTAAGTCCACATGTACATATGGATGTAATCGCCACAATTAGGGGTGCCCTGCCTTCTGTGAGGGGGAGAAAAGGGATAATGGAGATAACAGAATCTATTGGGATGTATACATTCAGTGGCCTGGAATTTCAAAATTTCATAAGTATACAGTGTTGGTTGACACAGGAGCTCAATGCACCGTAGCACCATTAAATTATCAAGGGGCAGAGCCTATAACTATTCTGGGAGTCACGGGTGGATCTCAAGAGTTGACTAAGGTGAAAGCTGATGTAAGTTTAACTGGGAAAGAGCAGAAGAAACACACCATTGTAACAGGACCAAATGCATCTTGTAGTTTGGGAATTGACTTTCTGAGAGAAGGGCGTTTCAAAGACCCTAAGGGTTACAAATGGGCTTTTGGAATAGCAACTGTAGAAACTGATGGAGGTAAATTGAAGGTGTCTATTAGACCTGAACTTTCAGATGAATCTGCAGTTGAGGGACAACATGAAATAGAGGATGTGAAGTTGCCAGTTGCTTCTCAAACTGTGCATCACAGACAATACAGAACCAACCGTGACTCTTTGGTGCCCATTCAGAACTTGATTCGTCAATTGGAAAGTCAGAAAGACATCAGCAAAACTCATTCACCTTTCAACAGTCCAATTTGGCCTCTGTGAAAGTAAAATGGAGAATGGCATCTCACAGTTGATTTCTGTGCCCTGAATGATGTAACTCCATCCATGAGTGCAGCTGTACTGGACATTTTGGAACTCCAGTATGAACTGGAATCCAAGCAGGCCAAATGGTATGCTACCACAGACATTACTAATGCTTTCTTCTCTATTCCCATAGCAGAGGAATGCAGGCCTTAGTTTGCCTTTACCTGGAGGGCATATGGTACACATTCAATTGTTTGCCCCAAGGCTGGGTTCACAGTTCAACCATCTGTCATGCACTGATCCTTGATGCTTTGGAGAAAGGTGGACCTTCACAACACATTGAGTTCATTGTTGATATCATCATCTAGGGTAAAACTGCTGAAGAAGTCTTCGAGAAAGATAACAAAATAATTGACATTCTCTTGAAAGACAGTTTTACCATTAAGCGGAACAAGGCAAAAAGACCTGCCAGAGAAATCCAGTTTTTGGGAGTGCAGTGGCAGGATGGTTGCTGTCACATTCCAATGGATGTGATAAACAGAGTCTCCACTGTGGCAATCCCATCAGTAAGAAAGAAACTCTATGTTTCTTAGGTACAGTGGGATTCTGGAGACTGCACATCCCTGGATACAGTCACATTGTGAAAACTCTTTATGATGTGACTCGAAAGAGAAACAGTTTCCAGTGGAGTCCTGAGCAGATAAAGCGAGAAGTAGTCCAAGCAGTGGGTTTGGGACCTGTTCAAACTGGTCCGGACATTAAGAGAATTCTGTATGTGACTGCAAGTGACAACGGTCTTACGTAGTGCTTATGGCAAAGAGCTCCAGGTGAGACACGTGGATGTCCACTTGGTTTCTGGAGTTGTGGCTACAAAGGCTTAGAGTCAAATTATACTCCAACAGAGAAAGAGATTTTAGCTGTTTATGAAGGAGTAAAAGCTGCTTCTGAAGTGATTCTGAACTGAATCACAACTACTTCAGCTCCTAGATTAGCAGTTTTGAATTGGATATTCAAAGGTCAAGGTTCTTTACCACATCAGGCAACAGATGCCACATGGTCAAAGTTAATGGCTCTGATAACAGGGAATGGGAAATCTTGAGAGACCTGGTCTAGTGGAAGTGACCACAAATTGACCAGAAGGCACTGACTGTACAAACCCTCCAGAGGAGAGAGTAACTCATGCTAAGGAAGCTCCTTCTTGCAGTGATCTTTCTGGCCACACTCTTTCTGATGCAAGACAGGATGCCATTGGCCTTCTTCGCCACCTGGGCACACTGCTTGTTCATGTTCAGCAGGCTGTCAACCAGTACCCCCAGGTCCCTTTCTGCCTGGCCAATCTCCAGCCACTCCAACCCCAGCCTGTAGCGCTTCATGGGCTTGTTGCAGCCAAAGTGCAGCACCCAACTCTTGGACTTGTTAAACTCCAAGATGTTGGACTCTGCCCATCTGTCCAGTCTGTCAAGGTCCCTCTGGAGAGCCCTCCTACCCTCTAACAGATCAATACGTGCTCCCAAATTGGTGTCATCTGCAAACTTACTAATGGTGGACTCAATCCCCTCATCCAGATCATCAATAAAGATATTGAACAGGACTGGGCCCAACACTGATCCCTGGGGGACACCACTAGTGACTGGCTGCCAGCTGGATGTGGCACCATTCACCACCACTCTCAAGTCTCGGCCCTCCAGCCAGTTCCTAACCCAGTGCAGAGTGCTCCTGTCCAAGCCACAGGCTGACAGCTTGGCCAGGAGTTTGCTGTGGGGGACAGTGTCAAAGGCCTCGGTGAAGACCAGAGTCTTCCCCACATCCACCAGGCTGGTCACCCAATCATAGAAGGAGATCAGGTTGTTCAGACAGGACCTGCCCTTCCTAAATCCATGTTGGCTGGGCCTGATTCCTTGGCCATCCTGCAGGTGCACTGTGATTGCCCCCAAGATGATCTGCTCCATAATCTTGCCTGGCACTGAGGTCAGGCTGACAGGCCTGTTGTTTCCAGGTTCTTCCATCCGGCCCTTCTTGTGGATGGGCATCACACTGTCCAGTTTCCAATCATCTGGGACCTGTCAAGTGAGCCAGGACTGGTGGAAAATGACGGAGAGAGGCTTGGCCAGCTCATCTGCCGGCTCACTCAGTATCCTCGGATGGATCCCATCTGGTCCCATGGACTTGTGAGTATCCATGTGGCTCAGCAAGTCCCTAACTACTTCCTCCTGGATTTCAGGGGAATTATACTGCTCCCTGACCCCGTCTACCAGTTCAGGAGGCCAGTTATCCTGAAGTCCTCCTGCCTTGCTGTTGAAAATGGAGGCAAAAAAGGTATTTAGTACTTCAGCCTTTTCCTCATCTTTGGATACAATATTCCCCTCCAAGACCAATAAAGAGTGGAGGTTTATCTTGCTCCTCTTTTTACCATTACTATATTTATAAGAATGCTTTTTATTGTCTTTCACAGAAGTTCTAACTGGGGTTTTGCCTCTCTAATTTTTCTCCTACATGGTCTAACAATATCCTTAAACATATCTTGAGTTGCCTCACCCTCTTTCCAAAGGCAATACACCCTCTTTTTTGCCTTTAATTCCTTCAAGAGATGCTTGCCCATCCAGGCCAGTTGCCTTCCCTGGTGGCTCATCTTTCAGCACATGGGCACAGCCTGTTCCTGTGCCTTCAGAAGTTCCTCTTTGAAGTAGGTCCAACCGTCCTGGACCCCTTTGTTCTTAACGGCTTCTACCCAGGGTACTCTCTGAATTAGTTGCTTAAATTAGGTGAAGTTTTCCCTCTGGAAGTCCAAAGTAAGGGTCCTATTATTGCTCCTCCTTGTTTCCTTGCATATTGAAAATTCCACTATCTCATGGTCACTGCACCCTAGACAGCCTCCTACCATCACATCTCCCACCAGCCCTTCTCTATTTGAGAACAGCAGGTCAAGCAGGGCCTGACCCCTGGTAGGATCACATAATATCTGCCTCAAGAAGCTGTCTTCCATACAGTCTAAGAACCTTCTGGACTGCCTCATCTCTGCTGAGTTAAGTTCCCAGCAGATGTCTGGCAGGTTAAAGTCACCCACAAGAACAGGGTCTGATGATCTTGAGACAGCCTCCAGATGCTTACAAAATATTTCATCAACCACTTCATCCTGATTGGATGGTCTATGACAGACTCCAACCAGGATGTAAGTTTTGTTAGCTCTCCCTCTGATTTTAACCCCCAGACACTCAATCCTTTCATCATATACCTCAAGTTCTGTGGCATCAAGAGTTTCCCTATGTGGCAGTTTAGGCTGGGTGCCCCCTGCCACTGCCGCATGAGATACACCTCTGGTGTCCTGGGTGCCTACCCACAGGGGTGGACACAGGAAACGACGTATTTCTACCCATAAGTCCTGCACCCTATAAGGCCATCTGCAAAGTCATTCTCTTCCTCTTTCTTCCCTCTCTGCTCCCATGGGAGATGTCCTCTCTTATCGGGTAATGCCGGGGGAGTATCCTCAAGGCCTCTTAGGCCTGTCTAGGCCTAATGCCAGGAGGAGAATGGAGGGGGGGGGAGGGGGGGAGCAGTCTCAGACCTGGCTAGCCTGAGACTTGCCTAGCAGCGGGAGGGGGAAGAAAGAGCCCTGGGGGGTTTGGGTTTACCCTCAGGTGGGAAGAAGGGAAGGATTGGGAAGCCTTGGGAATTCTGTGAGGGGTTCTGTATGCTTTGGGATACTCTTTGTCACTATGCTTTGTAGCTTGTAGTTCTCTGTAGCTTCACCACTTGCTTTTCCATTTAAACTTTCCATCACTCTCCAATCCGTTTGTGTGAGTCTCATTCTTTTGTCCCTTTCGGGGCAAGAGATGATCTGTCTGGCCCCAAACCAGCACACCCTAATATACAGGGCCACCCCCCCTCCTCTTCTCCCTCGCCTGTCTCGCCTAAGGAGCTTGTAACCATTCAGTGCAGTACTCCAATTGTGTGAACGTCCCACCATGTTTCTGTAATGGCAACTACATCATAGTTTTGCTGGTGAACTTCCAGTTCCTCTTGTTTGTCACCCATACTGCGTGCATCGGTGTACATGCACTTCAGCTGGGCTGCTGATTTCTCGACTAACTGTAGTTTATGTCTCTCTCTCTCCTCTCCAGAGAGACTGGTTTCATCACCCACCCCCTTCAAACCTATTTTAAAGCCCTCCCAATGAGCCCTGCCAACCTATGTGCTAGAGTCCTCTTGCCCTTTCTAGACTGATTCACCCCATCTAGGTCCAGCAGGCCAGGTGTGGTAAAAGTTGCCCCTTGATCAAAGAACCCAAATTCCACCACTGGCACCATCCCTTGAGCCATCTGTTGATGGCGTGGATACTCCTGTTCCTTTCAATGCACACCCTTGCCACTGAGGGAACTGAGCAGAACACCACTTGAGCTCCTGCCCCATCAATTGTCCGAGGGCCTTGAATTTCTTTTTGATTGCCCTTTATTCACTATATAAATTATATGTAGCATAATGTATGTATATGTGATGTATAAATATATATGCTTATATATTTATAATGCTATGTCATTTATAACACCTTCAGTGACTGGTGTTGATAATCATGTTTACCTCGTTTGACAGCTTTACTATCTCATAATTTTATAACATAAATTTTCAAAATACTTTGTTAAAAAAATATAAACACAGTTTTCTCACCAATATATCCATTCTGTTTTAGCTACTAAGTTTCATTTATTAGGACAATGAAAAGTTATTGCAACATAATTATTTCAAATATTATTTTCAATGACCTTCTTAAGCATTATAAGTAACTCCAGAGGTATTTTTTTTCAGAATCCCTGAAAATCCCTTTAGACATGATAATAAACTAAAAATTGTTATTGATATTAAAATTAAAATTCCTCACTTATATTTATTTTCTAAAAATCTAAATTCTGAGTAGCAGAAAATATTAACTTCCATCACTTTTGCCAACTCTAAATCTAAAAAAGGGTGGGTAAATCACATCTAGCCTCCAGTTAAATATCATAGCATCTTCATTGCCATCAATTACAATATTATTTTGTTTTGTTGTTTGGATTTTTTTTATTCATGTAGTTTGGTTGGTTTTGTTGGGGTTTTGGGTGGGGGTTTTTTTGGAGGGAAAGGGTGTTTGTTTAGTTGGTTTTTTTTTTTGTTGTTTGGTTGATTTGGGGGTTTGTTTTGTTTGTTTGTTTGATTTTGTTGGTTTTTTGGTTAGTTGGTTGGTTGATTGATTGTTTTTTTCCTGTTGGTTGGATTCAAGAAAAATACAGACCTAAGCAGGCTATTAAGGAATAATAAACCTCACCATGTTCAACAATATTTTAGTGGCAAATTTCTATAGTTATACCTTCATAAACATGACATGTGGTTGATTTATTTACTGCATAGCTTGATGTAAAACGTTCATTTCTCTAGTTTAAGGAGAATTTGTAGTAAGTGTAGGATTGAGGGAACAAATATTGTTGTTCTTCACCAGGTGCTGCTGCAAATCTGAGTAGGTCTCTAGGTGTAAATTCAGATAAAATACTGAATAAAAGGAAAAGATGAACCTGCTGGGTTCCCCTGGGAATTTTTTTTGGATGCATATGTCAAAATATTTTGACATAATGAAATACAAATAGATTGTACAGGTAATCTGAAAAGTATTGTTTCCTCAGTTGCACCTCGAAATTTCAGAGTATTTGTGCTTTTGGGGGGAAAGTCAAAAGGAAAATATTTATAGATAAGAGGCAGTCAGAAAGCTGTATGAAATTATCTATTTTGAATCTAAGAAGAATAAGTTTAGTCACTTAGTAATCAAAATATTTAAGAAGCTATAATATCAAAATTTATTATTTAAAGAGCAATATGAAAAAAATTATTTATTTTATTAAAGACATAATACTAAATTATATCTTTAATTACTGAGTTAGTATTAATAGTTCCATTTCCAACTTCTAGTTATTTCATTACAAATATATGGATTTTAACAGAATGGCACCTACAGTTCTAGTATATCTCGGGCTTGTTCTAGTGGTCAGCTAGTGGTTCACCATGGAAAGATGACCGAACAACTGAAGATAAAAATACTCTTTCTGAAGACCTGAAATGTATGGGCAGAAACAATAGTGTAAATTACTGTAATAAATTTCTGGAAGAAAGCATTGTCGTATGTAATGAAATTCAAACAGAGGTAGCAGGAAAGGCAAATGTAATGAAAAATGCAATTTATTATAAAAAAAATCATAATTTATCTTTTTCAAAATAAAAATATTAGGAACCCAATGGAGGAAAACAGCTCTGTTGTTTATGAGGAAGCGTCTGTTAATTTTTCCAAAAGTATCAATAAATCACAACAATGAAAATACTAGTGCACCTACTGTGGCTAAATCTTCTGATACCTTTGATATCTAAACTTCCTAAGAACTCCATTCCATAAAATAGATTAAAACATTATTATTCCAAAACCTGGTTGAGCTTATTGTTAGGGTTTGAGCAGAAAGAAAGATTCTCAATATTCCTACCAAAAATGATGGAATACAGATTTACTCTCTCTTATGAAGAAGAATATTTCTTTCAGTAGCAGGAAGTTAAGTAAAGTTGACAAGGCAGACATACAGAGAAGTAAGAGGAGAAAATAGCAACTACTGTATAATGAAGTGTAAACTTAAGGTACAGTAGCTGCTCTGTACTTTCAATCATAAGGAAATACTTTTGAAATTACATGCCTCTTACATGAAATTTATGTGTAACATTGTCAAATACAATTAAATCCTAAATAAAACATTGTTCTATTATAGAATCATAGAATCATAGAATCAAGAAGGCTGGAAGAGACCTCAAAGATCATCGAGTCCAACCTGTCACCCTAAACCTCATGACTATCTAAAACATGGCACCAAGTGCCATGTCCAATCCCCTCTTGAACACCCCAGGGATGGTGACTCCACCACCTCCCTGGGCAGCCCATTCCAATAGCCAACCACTCTCTCTGTGAAGAACTTTCCCCTCACCTCCAGCCTAAACCTCCCCTGGCGCAGCTTGAGACTGTGTCCTCTAGTTCTGGTGCTGGTTGCCTGGGAGAAGAGACCAAACCCCTCCTGGCTACAACCTCCCTTCAGGTAGTTGTAGACAGCAATGAGGTCTCCCCTGAGCCTTCTCTTCTCCAGGGTAAACAGTCCTAGCTCCCTCAGCCTCTCCTCATAGGGCTTGTGCTCAAGGCCTCTCACCAGCCTCGTTGCCCTTCTCTGGACATGCTCCAGCAATTCAACATCTTTCTTAAACTGAGGGGCCCAGAACTGGACACAGTACTCAAGATGTGGCCTAACCAGTGCTGTGTACAGGGGTACAATGCCTTCCCTGCTCCTGCTGGCCACACTATTCCTGATGCAGGCCAGGATGCCATTGGCTCTCTTGGCCACCTGGGCACACTGCTGGCTCATGTTCAGGCGGCTGTCAACCAGTACCCCCAGGTCCCTTTCTGCCTGGCTGCTCTCCAGCCACTCTGACCCCAACCTGTAGCTCTGCATGGGGTTGTTGTGGCCAAAGTGGAACACCCGGCACTTGGATTTGTTGAATGCCATCATGTTGGACTCTGCCCATCTGTCTAGACGGTCAAGGTCCCTCTGCAGAGCCCTTCTACCTTCTAACAGATCAACACCTGCTCCCAGCTTGGTGTCATCTGTAAATTTACTAATGATGGACTCAATCCCCTCATCCAGATCATCAATAAAGATATTGAACAGGATGGGGCCCAGCACTGATCCCTGGGGGACACCACTAGTGACAGGCTGCCAGCTGGATGTGGCACCATTCACCACCACTCTCTGGGCTCGGCCCTCCAGCCAGTTCCTAACCCAGCACAGAATGCTGCTGTCCAAGCCACAGGCTGACAGCTTGGCCAGGAGTTTGCTGTGGGGGACAGTGTCAAAGGCCTTGCTGAAGTCCAGGTAGACTACATCAACAGCCTTTCCTACGTCCACCAGGCTGGTCACCCGATCATAGAAGGAGATCAGGTTGGTGAGGCAGGACCTGCCCTTCCTAAATCCATGTTGGCTGGGCCTGATTCCTTGGCCATCCTGCAGGTGTGCAGTGATTGCCCCCAAGACAATCTGCTCCATGATTTTCCCTGGCACTGAAGTCAGGCTGACAGGCCTGGAGTTCCCAGGTTCTTCTGTCCATCCCTTCTTGCGGATGGGCGTCACATCGGCCAGTTTCCAGTCTTCTGGGACCTTTCCAGTGAGCCAGGACTGGTGGAAAATGATGGAGAGAGGCTTGGCCAGCTCATCTGCCAGCTCTTTCAGCACCCTGGGATGAATCCCATCAGATCCCATGGACTTGTGAATACCCAAGTGACTCAACAAGTCTCGAACTATTTCCACATGGATTTCAGGAGTACAACACTGCTCCTTGACCCCATCAACCAGCTCAGGAGGCCAGTTATCCTGAAGTCCTCCTGCCTTACTGTTGAAAATGGAGGCAAAGAAGGTATTTAGAATCTCAGCCTTCTCCTCAGCCTTAGTTACAATGTTACCCTCCATGTCCAATACAGAGTGGAGGCTCCTCTTGCCCCTCTTTTTAGCATTAATATATTTATAAAAATGCTTTTTGTTGTCCTTCACGGAAGCGGCCAGTTTAATTTCTAACTGTGCTTTTGCCTCTCTAATTTTTCTTCTACGTGATCTAGCAACATCCTTAAACATATCACTAGTTTCCTCCCCCCCTTTCCAAAGGTGATAAACCCTATTTTTTTCCCTTAAATCCTTCAGGAGCTGCTTCCTCATCCAAGCCGGTCGTCTTCCCCACCGGCTCGTCTTACGGCATGTGGGAACTGCCAGTTCCTGTGCCTTTAGGAGCTCTTGTTTGAAGTAGGTCCAACCATCCCGGACCCCTTTCTTCCCTGGGCTGTTACCCAGGGAACTTTCTGAATAAGTTGCCTGAACAACCTGAAGTTTGCCCTCCGGAAGTCCAAAGCGAGGGTTCTGTTACTGCTCCTCCCTATTTCCCTGCATATTGAAAACTCCACTATCTCATGGTCGCTGCACCCTAGACAGCCTCCAACCATCACATCTCCCACCAGCCCTTCTCTATTTGAGAACAGCAGATCAAGCAGAGCCTTACCCCTGGTAGGTTCACCTAAGAGCTGCATCAGGAAGTTGTCATCCATGCACTCTAGGAACCTTCTGGACTGTCTCCTCTCTGCTGAATTAAGTTCCCAGCAGATGTCTGGTAGGTTAAAGTCCCCCACAAGGACAAGGTCTGATGATCTTGAGACAGCTTCCAGCTGCTCATAGAATATGTCTTCGGCCTTCTCGTCCTGGTTGGGTGGTCTATAACAGACTCCAACCAGGATGTCAGTTTTGTGTGGCCTCCCTCTGATTTTAACCCACAAGCATTCAACCCTTTCTTCTGCAACCTCAAGTTCTGAGGTTGTTCTATTTTTATTTAAATAAAGTTTAAATTAAGAAAACTATTCCTAGTGATTTTTTGATTAAAATGATTAATTCTCTGTACTTAATCTAAGATATACTTTCAACATTCCAGACAGCTTCGTGGCTACTCACAACTAGTATTGGTTCTAAAGGGCTGCAGTGCTAACCCCTCTCAATAAATCAAAGGTATGGTATTAAGATAAACCCAAGCACATAGAGACTAATTGCAGCTTACTAGTTGCTATTCTGTATTTGCAACCCCATGTATTTCACAGACATTTCTCGTGGAAAGGAAAAATTAGGCTAGTGAGGAAATGGTGGATGACATTTTATATTAAAGATATAAGCTTATACATAGACCACAAATTTTATTTTACTGCCTGTTGAATTGAGGACAATCCTTTTCCTGTGGAGGAACACTGTCCCTGATAAATAATTTTTGGTAGTGTCACTTCAAAAGGAATTTATCTGAAGTCTTTCAGCTGGGATAGAGTTAATTTTCTTTCTACTAGCTGGTATAGTTTTGTGGTTTGGATTTCATATAAGAACAATGTTAATTATATGCTGATGTTTTACTTGTTTCTTGTGATGTCAATCCTAAGTCAAGAACTTTTTCATAGTCTGTGCTCAGCAAAGAGATGTACAAGTAGCTGAGGGAAGCACAGACAGGACAGCCATCTTGAGCTACTCATCAGGACACATAATTTCTCAGTATATAAACTGGATGGAGTTTTCTGGGAGGGGCTGATCAGTGTGGTGAAACTGTCTAGGCATGGGTGAGCAGGTGATAAGCAATTACATTGCACATTATTTCTCTCAGTTTTTATTTCTCTCTGGTTTTGTTATTTCACTTTTTATTACTATTATCAATATTACTACTATTATTACTATTATGACATTACATTTTATTCTCATAATTAAACTGTTCTTACCACATGACCCTTTTTTCTTCCCTTTTTTTTTCTCTCCAATTCTCCTTCTCATGTCACTGGGGCGATGGGGGGAGTGAGTTAATAGCTGAATGGTCCTTAGTTATCAGCTGGGGTTAAAACACAATACAAACACCCTAACTCATCATATATGACAACTACTTACTATTTTTCAGTGAAAAAAAAAAAAGTTTCTATTCATGATTATGACTTGGGGCTTTACAAGGTGCGATGTGTTCTGATCCTGAACTCTCTGACTCCTGAAACAGCAGTTCAGAAATGTTACTTCTTTTGGCCTTTGTGAAGGCAAATTTCTTTTGTGAAGTTTTATGTCAAGGACGAATAATCCTAGTAGCACTTCTTAATTCTGGCAACATTTCTTTTAATTAATTCCATGACTGCATATAAGTTCCAAATGTTGGAACAGTTAATTCTATTTTCGGTACTAGATACAATAGCTTGAATGCAGACATAACTGTGTATATGTAGAAAACGTACTACCTTTTAGGAGGGATTTCCACTGTCACTGAAAAAATAAAGAGCCTAACTTGCAGTCTCTAATAGTATCTCTAGTTAAGTGGGATGAACTGTAGCCAGGGACAGCAGAAAGTCTTATTTGTTTCCACAATTTATGTCCGGAGAACAGAGATATATTTCTCAAAAACTGAAAAGCAAGCACATTTACAAGTAGCAAAGTTACATATTTTATCTGTTTTAGTTTTTCTTTTCTTCCAGTCAGAGATTAACAGATTTATTTGAAAATATTCTTCCATTCCCAGCCTCAGAAGGAAACAGTTGTCTGGCACAGTGTAGTGGCTTGAAATTACACTCACAAAACAAAATTGCCAGACCAGCTCAGATGGAAAAACATGAAGTTATATTTACAAGCAAAACTACAATCAAAAATATGAAATGCAATGAATATGTACAATATATACAATATGTACTTATATGTACCATTTATAAACAGCACAAGAACACTGGACAAAACCAGGGGGTTACCAACAGCTTCCTTCTCTTCCCCACCCTGTCCCCCTGAACAAGGGACAAGAGAAAAAGGGAGAAAAGCGGAGAGTTGCTTCTTAGTACATAGTCAAAACAAACAAACACAGCTAATGTCACCAAGCCATCAGAAGCATCAGCTAGTAGCTGCTAGAGCAAATAAGCCCAAAAAGAGAAAGAGTTAGGTTATTGTTATGGTAAGGCCATCATATGGCCCAGTACAAACCCAGAGAGGCCTTAAGATGTCTAGACAGGGTCCTTTTCTCTCCCCTCCTTCCTGCAGAAAAACAGGGCAAAGTGGGAAAAAGAACAAAGGGGACAGGACTCCTGCCTGTCTGGTAAACAAGATGTTTATTTTGGGTGAGAGCACATAAGCTGACTACTGCTCTCCCAGATACAAGGTCTTTGCTTCTGCCTTTTATGGTTACAGCCTGGCAGAACACTTCTCCATTGAGCAGCTAGCATTAGCTTCAGTACCCCACTGGACCAATCAATCTCTGGCAATTTGTATGTATATAAGTGACTCGGTAGTCATCCTTGCCTTGCCTTGCTTCAAATCTTGCTTCAAGCCTACTTGGACCCATCTCGTAGAAGCTGCCTCAAGTTGCCCTGTCCTGCCTTGAGTGCCTGGTCCAGAGCCTGGGATAAAGCCATGAGCCATACACATTCAAGCTGGAGAAGCCATAAGCCTAGAAACCGGAGTCGCCTATTCTGCTTCCCCTTGCCACCAGAATTGTGCTGTGCCTCAGTTTACCCAGAAACCACGCAAGCGCCGTCGCAAAGAGTGTTGTTAACCACCCGCCATCTGCCGAAGCCAGATCAGCCTGGGACCATGCGGTAAACCTTTCTTGCCATCAATCTGCTGTGCTGCGCCTTATGAGAGCTCCCCAAAGCTAAGACAGCAGCAGCAGCATCCCTCCATGTGGGTAAAACCAGCTGTGAGTAATTAATTCATTGCCCTTTGGGTTTAAAGGTTCTTATTGAGCCTCCCCCTGTTGTAACTAAGTGCTGTCTGCTCTCGGGGACTTTCTCTTTCCAAGTTGTTGCCTCCTAACTTGCATAGAATTGTTTGTATTTTGCCCTAAGACTGCATATTCCCATTGTAAATATATCTTCCAACCATACAACGATCCTTTTTTAACGAGTTTTGGCATATTTCATTTATAAAGGGTCACTATTTTTATTAATACCCGTTTGCCATATTGCTTATTATTGTTGTGAGAGTAATTAATAAATAATATTCCCCCCTCAACCACAACAGTTACACAACTAAGTTTATGACAGATATCAGTCCAATGGGATTATTTAGACCTTATCATTATTTTCCTTTTGCATCCAATGGTAATTTATTTACATTCTACCACTTTCTGTTGAAGAGCTGTGGAAAATTTCCTAGGCACAGCCTAAAACTGCCACACAGACAAAATTTTAGACAAGTTCAAAATAAATTAATAAATGCAATTTTTGTAATGGAATCTTATTTACAGCTCACATTGTGATCATGGTATGTATTTCACACCCCACCCCCCACCCCCCCCCCCCCCCAAAAAAAAAAAAAGCCTCAAATGTCTAAGTAATTGTGCCCAGGATATAAAGTATACTGCATCATATAATCTCAGAAAACAAAGAAGCAGTATCAGAAGTTTCCCAGTAGAATTCTAGGGACAAACTGTTCCTATGATAGAAGATGCAAACTACAGCGCAAAACAATTTCCATCTTAACTGCAGAATAGCTGATGTTTCACAGTATATCACTTTTATCGTAAAATTATCTCAGCTTCTAGCACATCTTTGAAGAATAACTTCAACAAGTACTCAAGTAAATCAAGAAAATGAACTGTAACTCTGCAAAACTGCCTTTTACAGATTCACAATTATTTCCATGTTAAGTCATTGCCACCATTGCAATTTTATCTGCCAGGAGCCCAATAAATGCATATATTGAAATCATCAACCTTTGGTACACCTGACCCAGAACAGACACATTAATCCTGTTTACGAATTGAGATATTCAAGAAAGCAAGGAAAGAGAAAATCGGCTTTGCATTTCTAGGTGACAAGTTTAAATGCATTTTAACTTGGCAGCAGGTGAATATCACTATCTAAGGGTTGCCCGATAACCTATATGAATGTTTTGGTTTATCTTATTCCACTTTCTTGTGGAAAAGTCCAGCATTCTGTACACTACAAAACAGTTTGGCAATATTCATTGGGTTTTCAATCTCATCAATTTTCATCTCAGGCTGGAAATTGAAATACAATGTCCTTTCATGGAAGTGACTCTTTTAAATTAAGAATGAGTTCTGGTAGAACAGAAAGTTTCTCTACTTAATCTATTATGTATTGCATCTCAGTTAGCAAAAAATTAATTGTTAAATATATGAATGCCTTTTTTTTTTTTTTAAGCCACATTAAGAGTATATTTTCCTTCATTTTTTTTTCCTCTTAGGTTAATGACATTCAGTTAACTAGAATCTGCAAACTTTACACTAAAATTCACTGTCAGAGGCTGAGGGTGGTATGGCCAGTAAACAAATGACAGATGCTCCACCATAATCCCTCTTCCTTCCCAGGAAGGGATGGCGATAAAGGAAGAGACAATTATAGGATTGGGAAAAAAAATTAAACAGTTTATTGAAACATTAGCAAGTTTTTTTTGCCTATTTGTGACCCCTTCACTTTCCAACAAGGTATACAAGAATTAGTAGAGACCTTGGTTTCTATAGGAGTAACTATAAGCAAAAGCCTTTTTTACATACCAACCCTTAGTAGAAACTACAAACATCAAGTACTATGATTTCTAGAAGCAGACACTGTTAATTTCAGAAAGTGCAGTCACTTAGAAGAGATTGAGCTGAATACTAAAATCACTGAACAGAGAATTGATCCTACTCTAGCTCATACCAGGACAGTCACTTAGGATAATTCTCTGTCATTTTAAAAATAAGACAAACTAGAAATCTTGAAACAAAATATTGGGGTTTGTATTGTTTTTAATCTAAACATCACTAAAATGAATTTATCAATTCAGATGAGCACGTCCCTATTAGTCCATCCAACACAAGCAGCTCTTTCAGGTTGAAAGCATGTTCTGCTTCACTATATAATTGAAAAAAAACCTCCCTTCACTATGCAGCATAACTGCTGTCTTTGGAAGACTATCACTTTATTATTGTTTACAGAATTTGCATCCTAAGAACAACTTCCATTACAGCTTTGGACTGACTTTTTACTTAGTTTGGTTTGGAATATTTGCATATTCTATTCTTCATGTCAGTATATATTGGACGCATATGATGAAGCTTATTATAAGGAGACATATACTTTAATGAAAATCGAGAGAAAGGTCTCTTTAGATATTATCAAGAACATCTTTAATGTTATTAGCCTGTGGAAGGGACTTTGGGTGTATTGTTGTGCTGGTTTGAGGCCAGGCAGATCCTCTCTTGCCCCGAAAGGGACAAAAGAATGAGACTCACACAAACGGATTGGAGAGTAACGGAAAGTTTAAATGGAAAAGCAAGTGGTGAAGCTATAAAAGACTACAAAGGATAGTGCCAAGAATATCCCAAAAGAATACAGAACCCCTCACAGAATTCCCAAAGCTTCCCAATCCTTCCCTTCTCCCCACCTGAGGGTAAACCCAAACCCCCAGGGCTCTTTCTTCCCCCTCCCACTGCTAGGCAAGTCTCAGGCTGGCCAGGTCTGAGACTGCCCCCCCTCCATTCTCCTCCTGGCATTAGGCCTAGACAGGCCTAAGAGGCCTTGAGGATACTCCCCCGGCATTACCCGATAAGAGAGGACATCTCCCATGGGAGCAGAGAGGGAAGAAAGAGGAAGAGAATGACTCTGCAGATGGCTTTATGGGTAGAAATACGCTGTTTCCTGTGTCCACCCCTATTGGGTGGGCACCCAGGACACCAGAGGTGTATCTCATGCAGCAGTGGCAGGGGGCACTCAGCCTAAACTGCCACAATTGTGATCAGCCCTCATATCAGAGTTCCTGAACTAGATACTTATATCATCCCATAGATACTGATTTTTTTCAGTCTTCTTTTAATCTTTTTTCTCCTAAGTGAGTTTCAGGATTTGGTAAAATTTATCTTGCTTTATAATACAGCAGAAGCAGAAATATGCAACAGCCCACAGGATCAGTTATTCCAGTGCTGTTATAAAAAGTAATAAATATATCTTAAATTCTAACCCAATCAAAAGAAATTTAAGCAGTTCATAAAACTCTTGAACAGTGGAATGATGTTTATAGCAAAACTTTCCATTTGCCCTTCTCATATATATATATATATACCTTTTTTTGTTCCTTGAACGGCCTTTGAGAATTAAAATGGTTTTGCCAAGAATAGTTTTACTGCAGTTCTTTTATAAATAGCACTCAGTAGGAAGGTGTATTTATGCAGTAATTTGGTAATCTTGATAATTTATTATCAGGAATTAAGTCAAATAATTTGCATTACCTTCCAAGAGTGTAACAGTAATAGAACAGTAATTTCTTCCCTCCCCCTCCTCTATTCTATATTATGTGGCATTAAATCTGCTAAGATGGCAGTGGACTGGTTTGTAGAAAGTGTCAGAAGAGGATTATGTCCTCAAATATGAGAATATAACCAGGATGGTCATCTTTTCTGATGGAACACTTGCATTTTTTCTTTTTCTTTCTTAATTGGACAAGATAAAGCCTTTTAACTTAACTGTCAAATCTATAATATTGCTATATTAAATAGAAGCTTGCTTTTGGTGAAAGAATATAACATTATACACACAATTTATAAATGCACATTAACTGAATCTATTTAAAAGAGGTGGGAGAAATCTAAAAGTGACCTTGAAAGATGCCCACATTCATCAGAGAATCAGAGGTGATAACCAGCCTGATCAGGACTGAACAGTTACCTCAGGGATTAATTTAATTTTTAGTAACTTAATGAAAATACTTAAGTTTCACTTCATATTCCGAAAACGTTTATAACTGTACGTAGCTGATAATACAATCAATGCTGATATTACAATGTATATTTCTTGCAAGAATGCTTAAAAAAAAAAAAATTGCCACCAATACCAAATATTCCAGAACTGAAATGCTGAAAATGTTTCTAACCGTGAATACTGTTTATTTCAAATAAATTTAACAACTGGAAATATGTTACAGCTGTTTTAAGGATGAGAAAATATTCTTTATTACTTATCAGTTACTAAACCTCTTTCTGCTGGTCAGGCTGAAATGGGTAAATGTCCTTTAGCAGAATATATCTTCAGGAAAAAAAATCCTCTACATGTAAGACTACTGTTTCTTTGTTGATTTGACCTTATATTATGTATAAAATTTTTGTATGCTGCATTTTTTCCCAACTTTTTCATTTATTCAAGTTAATATAAATTGCACTTTTTTAAAACATTACTGAGTTTGAATGCATTCAAGATCAATAGAGTCAATATATTTATCTAGTCATAAATGCATTCAAGTGTCAGCAGTCTCATAGTGAAACAGTTTAGTACTAAAGAGGGTTTGAGGTCTTCACAGAAATTGACCATTTTCTTTCTGAGTGATCTGTAGCGCAAGTAAAAGAATAAATTAATAATCTAGGAGTAAATAAAATTCCCAGCCTGTCTCAGTCATGGAATATACTTTATTAGATAAAATACAGTTTTTCCTGAACATGAAATACATTAGACACATGTACATTTCCTACCTGGATGATGATAAAATTTTAGCCTTTATTTGATGCTTTCCAAAATGCAATTTCTGGAATCCCTGACATCTGTTGTGTTCTTCCATTCAAGATTTTTTTTTACTACTAGGCTAAATCTCATAAAGATCTACACAATAATAGAGAAATCCATAGAGTTGTGTATAACTCTACAATAGTTATATTTGATTCACAGTTCCTGAGAAACACACAGAGATTCCTTACTGAACTTGTCTCTCCTGTCCCTGCTGCTGAATGAGGTGGGTGTCCTGGTGGCAGAGGATACAGAGAAGGTAGAGTTACTGAATGCCTTACTGAATGCATTAGTCTTTACTGCTAAAGTGAGCCCAGAGGAATCCTACACCCTGGAGGTAAGTAAGGAAGGATGAGGATGAATCTATGCTGCTCAGTGAGGATTGCTTTAGAGATCATTTGGGTAAACAGAACATATACAAATACATGGTTCCAAGATGCACCTGCAAGTGCTGAGAGAGCTGGGAATGATATTGCTGTGGCACCCTCCATCATATTTGAAAGGTCATGGAGAACGGTGGAGGTGCTTGAGGATTGGGGAATTGCTCAGTATGAAACTATCAAACGTAAAGAGTAAAGGCTATGGAAGAATAGTATGTTTGTAAGTTTGACAGCAATTTTTTTTCCCATTAGATTGATGTTAATTTCCGTGTTGAATGGAGCATTAATGTACATTCATTTTTCAAAACATCTCTGAAAACAAATATGGCATAACTGACTTTAGATAGGACAAGATGAAATAATATTTTGTGTTTTTTTCAGTTTTAAGGTTGATTGCTCAAGTGATCTGATCTGAAGGTGCTAAGGATTAATTTGGGCATGACTGATACCTCTGTTTTGCTCAACAGTAAATCAAAAATTCTTGATAGAGAGACACAAGAAAATATCTCTAGTTTATCTGACCTCATTATAAGCTCTAGCATCTTGTTTTATTGTGTACTGAGAACTCAAGAATATCCTTTGAATACAGATTTGAATCAATTAAGTACTAAAACATCAACTAGATTATGCTATTGTGAAAGATGTTCTAATGCAGATTTCACCTGGATTCCTGCATACTTTGGAATTTCTTACTAACTGAACTGTAGATTATTTCATATTTTGTATTATCCATTAATACATCAGCTCTTGATTGTCTCTTTTTGGATTATCCAAGTTAACTGCCAGTGAACAGCGCTGTAGATGCTGGGTAACCAATTCTGGTTCTACTGGAGTTAGTTCACATCTGGAATTTTAAAAGCTATCATAGAACCAAATGAAACACATACCCAGTACTACTGTTGATCATCTTCAACAATTAATATTTTTAGAGTCTGATCTAAATAAATTTAATCTTATCTGTATCTTTGCTTTAACTATGATATCCTTGATCACCAATTTAACCTAGAAGGATTTAGCGTAATTTTTATTCATTTATAACCTTGTAAATTACAAATATTTGTTTTGTTCTGAACATCTACCACAGTTCTATTAAAATGACATTCTATACAAAAAGCTAACATAAAACTGTAATAATATTTTCACCATTTAAATATATTACACTATTTCTCTATTTTCATGCCATTTTAAGTACCTGAAATTATAACTCTATATTAGGATGCATTGTTTCACTCTTACGATGCCTGAAACCTGCTTTTGGCAGTACAGAGCAAACAAACTGTTAATATTATGGGATTACTTACCACATTATGAGCAGAAAGACTTCCTACAAAGAAACTCAACCTCTACTGAAATAGATTTATACAAAATAATGTAAGTAATTTTCAGAACAGTTCTTCTATTGATATTTAATGTTTATTGATAGTTATATTCCCTTGATAAAATCTTATTTCTCAGAAAAGTTTTACAGTTCAATTTATTTTATAAAAAATGTGTCTAATTTTTACATACCCTCATTTACAATCAAAACTCCTATGGAAAATTGTTCTTCTTTTCTCATGTGAAGATTTTCCCATGCTCCTATCAGAAGCAATTCCTAATGTCATGAAACAAAAAATTATTTCTATCTAACTGAATACACCGGCTTAGCTACCACAACGCAGATTCTGTAGCACTGGAATCAGTTATTTTTAACTGAATGGCAGAAAGCCAAACCCCCTGTCATCAAAAAAACATAATAGGCAACATGCAGTCTGGCTCTGATTGGCACATATAATACACAACTTTTCTGCCTGCTTATGGTAAGGAACAGAAAGAAAACTGAAGAGGAAAATTGGTTTATAATGAAGCTTAACTGTAATAAATACCTTCTTAACAGATGTGCTATATTATGCTTCCTGTAGGATATTTGCAGTCTCAAGTACACCCAGTTACTGGTTTCTGTTTTATAGTCAGCTCTTTCACTGAGTAATTACCCATTCAGTTAAAAGCCATTTTGATCTTTTTCAAAAGCTAGGATTGTAACTCTGATATTATTCAATCATTCTAAATATAAATGGACAATCAGCTATGAAGAAAAGTGTTGGAGTTAAATGAGATATTCGTGTGACTGATGCCAAGAAGATGTTGGACAGTAATTCTTGTAGGTGATGTGTCACAGATTCTTTTTTGTATTGCATTTTCATCAATTCCAAAGTTACTGTTGTCTATACAGAAGAACTTAAAATAGAAAAAGTAAGATTCAGCAAAATGTACCCAGCCTCCAAGTTATCATTATATTTAAGATTAGAAGTATACACAAATGCTAATGTTCATGGAATGAAACACATGTAGCCCTCATATTTCAATATAACCCTCCTAAAACTGTCAAAAGGTACTAAATTCACAAACATATATATTAAAGATAGGCAGCACTTTCATCAGCTCCCTGAGAAGGCTAATTCTATAATATGCATTGTCAGTTGTTTTCTGAAATGCCAAGAGAATGAGAGAGAGAGGGAGAGAAAGAGAGTGAGGCAGGAAGAGGGTGAGAAAACTCGATCCTTTAAAATGCCAGGTTTGAGGAATAGTCCAGAGAATGAGCACTGCCTTAAGAAACATGAATATTGCTGTATGTTTATGAATTTGTGTGTTTATATTTTCAATAAATATGTAACAGCACTTCAACCATGAGCATGCAGTTGACCTGGCCAAGTGCCTGAAAAGTTACTAGCTATCATCTCTACATGTAAAAGGCAATGGCATCTTCCAGTCACTGACTCAGTCCTGAGGGGAGAAAAAATATACATCAAGAATTGTAATTTTCATCCTCCTTAAGGAGCAAATTACACCTGCAATGGGAAAAAATGCTGACATAACACATAATGAAAAAGGGAAAAAGAAAACTGAAAAAAAGAGAATGTTCTAATAGCTGTGTTAATGGCCATAATGGCCACAAAACTTCCTGCTCGCTCATACCCTGTGAATGAACTCCATCACTCAAATCATGTTGCATTTTCAGCAAAGCCACTGAGATGAAGGGCTCCAGAGTGGATGATCATGCAGGTGCACCTTTTCTAAACCAGCAAACCCATGACAAAATCAGAAAGGCAAAAGCACAGGGAGAGAGAGGGTGCCCCAGCCCCACCTTAGAATCATAGGATCATAGAATCATAGAATCATAGAATCAAGAAGGTTGGAAGAGACCTCAATGATCATTGAGTCCAACCTGTCACCCTAAACCTCATGTCTATCTAAACCATGTCACCAAGTGCCATGTCCAATCCCCTCTTGAACACCTCCAGGGATGGTGACTCCACCACCTCCCTGGGCAGCCCATTCCAATGGCCAACCACTCTCTCTGTGAAGAACTTTCTCCTCACCTCCAGCCTAAACCTCCCTTGGTGCAGCTTGAGACTGTGTCCTCTTGTTCTGGTGCTGGTTGCCTGGGAGAAGAGACCAAACCCCTCCTGGCTACAACCTCCCTTCAGGTAGTTGTAGACAGCAATGAGGTCTCCCCTGAGCCTCCTCTTCTCCAGGCTAAACAGTCCTAGCTCCCTCAGCCTCTCCTCATAGGGCTTGTGCTCAAGGCCTCTCACCAGCCTCGTTGCCCTTCTCTGGACATGCTCCAGCAATTCAACATCTTTCCTAAACTGAGGGGCCCAGAACTGGACACAGTACTCAAGGTGTGGCCTAACCAGTGCTGTGTACAGGGGTACAATGCCTTCCCTGCTCCTGCTGGCCACACTATGCCTGATGAAGGCTAGGATGTCATTGGCTCTCTTGGCCACCTGGGCACACTGTTGGCTCATGTTCAGGCGGCTGTCAACCAGTACCCCCAAGTCCCTTTCCACCTGGCTGCTCTCCAGCCACCCTGACCCCAACCTGTAGCTCTGCATGGGGTTGTTGTGGCCAAAGTGGAACACCTGGCACTTGGATTTGTTGAATGCCATCATGTTGGACTCTGCCCATCTGTCTAGACGGTCAAGGTCCCTCTGCAGAGCCCTTCTACCTTCTAACAGATCAACACCTGCTCCCAGCTTGGTGTCATCTGCAAATTTACTGATGATTAACTCAATCCCCTCATCCAGATCATCAATAAAGATATTGAACAGGAAGCATGAGCTCCTGGTGAAGAACAGCTCTGACTCATCCCATGTGGAGACAAGACTGACAGCAGCCAAACCATTTTACAGACAAGAGTAGACCCTAGGGAGCTCAAGTGACCAGTGCACGGCAGTTAGTGCAGGCAGGCTGTACTAAGAAAACAATTCAGCTAGTGGCCATTCTCCTCCCAGAAAAGGACATAGCTGTGGTTTCCATTAATCCAAAGCCAACTTCAGAAGCAATGTGGTGACCCAGATGGAGATTGCACACAACCATAATCTGTCCATGTCTCTGGATACAGAAAGTGCCTATCACTCATACCAGAGGGCTGAAGATAACACCTGTGTGCAATGTGACCAGATGGAAGATCTATTCATCCTAGTGGCACAGCTGAAAGAGGAAGTTGAAAGTTTAAAGTGCACCAGTGAGACCTCATTTGGAGTACTGCATACAGCTCTGGAGTCCTTAGTGCAGGAAAGACATGGACTTGATGGAGCTGGTCCAGAGGAAGGCCGCAAAAATGATGAGGGGGTTGGAACACCTCTGCTATGAAGACAGGCTGACAGATCTGGGGTTGTTCAGCATAGAGAAAAGAAAGCTCCAGGGAGACCTAACAGTAACCTTCTAGTATATGAAATGGGACTACAGGAAGGACTGAGAGAAACTGTTTATAAAAGCCTGTAGTGATAGGACGAGGGACAACGGCTTCAAGCGAGAGAAGGTTAGATTTAGATTGGATTTTAGGAACATGTTCTTTACCATGAGGGTAGCAGAACACTGAAACAGGTTGCCCAGGGAGGTAGTTGAGGCCCCATTCATGGAAATGTTCAAGGTGAATGTCGACAGGGCTCTGGGCAACCTGATGTAGTTGAGGATGCCCCTGCTTACTGCAGACAGGTTTAGACTGGATGACTGATGACCTTCAGAGGTCTCTTCCAACCCAGTCCATTCTGTGATTCTGTGATTCTAAGGTGCATCAGAGAGTGTGAGAGTGATATCAATTGGTGGAACCATACCTTGTCATCCCTAATGCAAAGACAACAGATGGAGGCTCCATGAGAAGCAGTTGATCCCCTACCCTCTTGCCACCAGACAGAAGGAGGGGACCTAAGAGACTGGGGGAATGGAGACAAGTCTCTTGCAGGAGTAGGAGGCAAAATACCCTCCTTGCCTCTCTTGCTTTCCCAACACAGCCCACTGATTATTATCTGCTAACGGTTATGCAGACTGGCAGTGATTAGGTTGGGGAGAGAAGTTCAAGAGCAATCAAAAGGAACTTCAGGGTACTGGGGCCACTGGTTGAAAGATCAGAAGTACTAGCTGTGCTTTCCAATGATATGGAAAAGGCTGAAGTACTCAATGACTTCTTTTCTTCAGTCTTCACTGGTAACCACTTGAGCCACACCACTCAAGCAACAGAGTGCAACGGCTGGGTCTGGGAAAGTGGAAAATAACCCACTGTAAGTACAGACCAGGTCCAGGAACACTCAGAGAACCTGAAGGTGTGTAAGTCCATGGAACCTGATGAGATACATTCATGGGTCATGAAGGAACTGGTGGATGAGATTGCTAGGCCACCAGCCAACATATTTGAGAATTCATGGAGTCTGGTGAAGTTCCCACAGATTGGAAAATGGGAAACATAACTCCCATTTTTAAAAAAGGGAGCAAAGAGGACCCAGGGAACTACAGACCAGTCACTCTGTGTCAGGTAAGATCCAGCTGTCTTAAAGGGAGAAAATGTTTCTCACCCATGAGTTGTAAAGGCTTATCAAGAGGGCTTTAAGCTAGGTTTGAATGGGAAGGGGATAAAACCAGGCTCACTAGAGATAACCCCAGGAGTGGCATGCCAGTCCTGGGGATGAAATCAACAGCCCAGCTCAAGCGCATCTATACCATGCTTGCAGCATGGGCAACCAACAAGAGGCACTGGAAGCCATTGTGCAGCAGGATAGCTATGACTTATTCTCCATCACAAAAACGTGGTGGGATGACTCTCTTGACTGGAATGTTGAAATGGACATCTACAACCTCTTCAGAAGGGATAGGACAGGAAGTGGGGTGGCTCTCTACATTATAAGGAGTGTTGTGATTTTGTTCTAGAATTTAATAATTGTGATGATAAGGTCAAATGCATATGTGTAAGGATGAGGGGGAAGTTCAGCAATGGAGCCACATAGCCTGCTGGAATTCTGTTATAGACCACCCAAACAGGATGAAGATACAGATAAAGCATTCTACAACTGTGATGGTTTAAGGCTGTACCTTTAATTCTTCTTCAAAAAGTCCAAGCAGAAAAGTGAAAGAACGTAAATGCATCACTATTGGGTGTAAGAAAGCAAAATAATGATTATTTTAAACACTTCCATTGGAGAGAGAGAAATGTTTAAGAGTAGTTACTCAAAACAAAATACAGGAAGTCTCTCTCTGTCTTTCTGTCTGGTGTTTCCTTGCTGAGCAATCTGCTGGCTTTGGGAGATAACACACACACCTGCATACTGACTTTGACATGTTAATCTTAACAGCCTTTATGCTTCTTGGCTTTCTTCACTCTGCCCTGGGGTCTGGGAAAGAAGCAGGACCCCTCTGGGGCCAGGGTTCTTTGTTGTGTTTTTCTATTGATTGTACATATTTGTAAATGTCATGAATAGTGTATATTTGTACATATTCATTGCATTTCATTATAGATTGTAGTTTTGCCTGTAAACTGAGTTAGCTTGGTGATTGTTAATGTGGGAAGAGAATTTCAGCCCACCACACTGCAACAATTAATATTTTGGCGTTCCAATGTGAGGCAATTGCTTGTATGATTTATTTCTGCTCAAATTAGGAAGCAAAATGAAGCTGCTTTGGATCCTGTGGCATGTTATATATTCTGTTCTAACTGTGGTGATTTATAATTGGGCTGTCTCTGCTATGATAGATAAAATTGCAAGATATGTGGCATATAAACTATTTCTTTGGTGTAAAGTCAAGTTGCAGAAAGTTGTTGAGTATTGTTCTGGTTTTACTGGAGTAGGGAATTATGGCAACAACCAGCTGGCAGAAGTCTGACAATGACTAGCTCTTGTTCTCATGGGGACCTTCAGCTTACCAGATGTCTAATGGAAATACAACACAGTACAGAAAACAGTCTAGGATCTTGCTGGATTCTGTGAAGGATAACTTCCTGACACAGCTGGTAAGTGAGCCTACCAAAGGAGGTGATTCACTTGACCTGATCTTTACAAACAGCGAAGGCCATGTTTGAATTCAGTGACTGTAAAAAGATGGTTCTTGATTCCTGACGAAGTAAGGAGCAGGGTCAGCAAAACCACTACCATTAATTTTGCAGGGTAAACTTCAATCTGTTCAGGACAGCAGCTAACAAAAATCCTTTGGGGGACAGTCCTGAAGGGCAAAAGGGTCCAGGAAGGCCATTCTTCAAGAAGGAAGTCTTGAAAGTGTAGGCTATTTGAATATGCCATAAGATGAACTGGCAGGGAAGACAACTGGTCTTGCCAAACAGGAAGATTTTGCTGGGACTCAGGAAACAGAAGAGCGTTTATCACTTTCAGAAGAGGGGCAGGAAGCTCAAGAAGGGTAAAGAGATCTTCTTAGGTCAACCATAGAGAAAATTAAAAAGGAAAAAACCCAGTTAGAACTCAGTCTGGCCTTTCTTATAAGAGATAATAATAAAAAAATGTTTTTACAAACACATTAACAAAAAAGGAGAGCCATGAAGAATCTCCATCCTGTATTAGAAGTAGTGGGGAACATTGCCACCAGGAATGAAGAAAAGGCTGGGGTACTTACTGCATTCTCTGTCTCAATCTTTATTATTCAGACCAGTCATCCTTAGGGTATTCATCCCCCCTGAGATGAAAGACAGAGGCAAAAAAGCAGAATAAACCCCCCATGATCTAGTAGGAATCAGTTAACAACCTGCTATGCCACCTGGACACTCACAAGCCTATGGGCCAGGCTGGGATCCATCCTGAGGCAGCTGGCAGAGAAGGTTACTGAGCTGCTTTGCATCATTTATTAGCAGTCCTGGTTAGTAGGGAAAAATCACAGATGACCGGAGGCTTGCCAATCTTATGACCATCTACAAGAAGGGCCAGAAAGAAGATTCACAGAACTACAGGCCTGTCAGCCTGACTTTGATATGGGGGAAAGGTTACGGAGCAGTTCACCTTGAGTAAGCTCACATCGCATGTGTAGGACAAACAGGAACTCAGACCTTGTCAGCATGGATTCATAAAAGGCAGATTCTGCTTGATCAACCTCATCTTCTTTTGTGACCCATTCAGTGGATGAGGGGAAAGCTGAATCTTGTCTACCTGGAGTTCAGTAATGCCTTTGACATTGTCTCTCACAGCATTCTCCTAGAGATATTGGTGGCTCTTGCTTCAGACTGGGTAAAAACTCACTGAACAGCCAAGCCCAGAGTATTGTGGTAAATGAAATTAAATTCATTTGGCAGCTGGTCACAAGTGGTGGTACCAAGGGCTCAGTTCTTTGTTTAATATCTTTATCAATTATCTGGATAAGGGAATTGCAAGCACCCTCAATAAGTTTGTGGATAATATCAAGTTGGGCAACAGTGCTGATCTGCTGGAGGGTAGGAATGCTCTGCAGAGGAATTTGGACAGGCTGGATCAATGGGTCAAGGTCATTTGTATGAGGTTTAACAATGCCTAGTGCCATGGCCTGCAGCTGGGTCACACCAACTTGACGCAACAATACAGGTTTGGGGACGATTGGCTGGAAATGTGTATGGCAGAAAAGAACCTGCGGGTGCTGGTTGACAGCCATCTGAACATGAGCCATCAGTATGCTCAGGTGTCCAAGAACCGTGTGATCACAGGAGCAGGAAAGCAACCATACCCATGCATTAGTGAGGCTGCATCTTGAGTACTTTGTTCAGTTTTGGGTTCCTCACTACAGGGAGGACATTGAATTGCTGGAGCATGTCTAGAGAAGGGCAGCAAAGATCATGAAGGGTCTGGAGATCAAGTCTTATGAGAAGTAGCAGAGGCAGCTGGGAGTCTTTAATCTGGAGAAATGGAGTCTTAGAGAAACCTTCTTCCTCTGTACCACTAGCTCAAAGGAGGTTGTAGTGAGAGGGGAGTTGATCTTTTCTCCCAAGTAACTAGTAATAGAATGAGAAGAAATGGTGTCATGCTGCACCAAGGGAAGTTTAGATTACTTATTAGGAAAAATTTCTTTCCTGAAAGAAGTACGCAAGCATTGGAACAGGCTGCCCAGAGAGGTGGTGGAATCACCATCCCTGGAAGTGTTAAAAAAACATGTAGACGTGGCATGTGGGGACACGAGTTAGTGAGCACAATGGTGTCAGGTTGACAGTTGGACTTGATGACTTTAGGTTTTCTTTCCATCCTTAGTGATTCTATTATTCTATAAATAAGTGACTCTTTATGACCCTCTAGTTTGATGTTAGAGCCTGCATGCAACCCTTACAGGTGCCTTAGTGACTTGGAGACTCAACAAAAAAGTGAGATGGTCTTGGTTCCCAGCAGCACATTTGTTCTTTGAGATACAGACTGTCAGAGGGATTTGGGATTTGTTAGGAAATATAAATGTGTAAAAAAAAAAAAAAACCAAACAAACAAATGAAACAAACAAGAAATCCAAAAGAAATCACCAAATATATTTAAGTATCCTTGAAAGAAAAGGTGAAAATATTTCATGTGAAAATTATGAACAACCAAAAAATTTGAGTCATATTCATGTGCTGCTATTGTTAATTTTCATGTTTTGCATTTTTACACAAAATTAAACTAGTTTTATAGAAAAAAAATAGAAAAAACCCAAACTATAGTTTGATTGTGATATCTACCACAACATGGCTAAAAGATTGTAAAAATCCTTTCTTTTTGAGGACTTTTTAAGACCGTCACTGTATACGTAAGTGTGCTGATTTATACAGTATAATCTGCTATATCTGATCAAGGTATTATATATGTTTGCTGTTGTTAAGAGGAAAACATTTCTTCTGATTTTTTTTTCCTTTTAAGAATGGGGCTATAATTTTAATTTCCATGTTCCATTTTTAAATATAATGAATACCTATTTTCTCCAGCAATAATTTTTAGTCTTTAGTAATACCATTGAGCACGCTGTTTCATCAATAACATAACAAAGAACAACCACCGCAATACATTTAAAACACATTTACATATAGATTAAAAATGATTTAGCCTTTTCAAAATAGGTATAGCATGAATTTATTCACATCCATGTACTTTCAGCTAGTAGAACATTTTGCGAGACTATAAAGTTAAAACTGAACAAGATGCCTTTGAGGTGTTACAGGAAACTTTCCAAAGAATCACAGAATCATAGATTAGTTTGCTTTGGAAGGGACCTTACAGATCACGTAGTTCCAACCACACTGTCATGCACAGGGACACCTACTAGACTCATCCAACGTATCTTTGAGCACTTACAGGTCTGGATTATGCACAATTTCTCATTTCTCAATTTCTCTGCCCATTGCAGTCCCTCTCCACCCTTGTGGTGAAGAATTTCTTTCAAATGTATAATCTAAATCTAGCTTCTTCCAGTTTGAATCCATTATACTTTTTTCCTATCACATGCCTTTGTAAAAAGGCCCTCTGCAGCTGTCCTGTAGGCCCTCTTCAAATACTGCTAGGCTGCAATAAGGACTCTCTGGAGCCTTTTCTTCTCCAGACTGAACAATCCCAACTTTCTCATCCTGTCTTTGTAATACATGTGCTGCAGCCTTCTGATCATCTTTGTGGCCCTCCTCTAGACCCCCTCTAACAGTTCCATGTATATATTTATCATATACACTTCATTATGAACTGTTTCTGAAAGTTGTTAGGTTCTTGAGCTAAGCAAATTCCCTACCTTTCACTAGCTTTTCAAACAATAAACCATTGCATATGCTTAAATCTTTTTTTTTGGAAAGAGAACGGCCTTCATCTCCACTTGCATTGGTACACAAAGGAAGGAAAATGTCAGAGGAAACTTCATGGTGCATGTAAATTTATCTCAAGAAATTAAATCACATGTAACAAAAGAATCCGTACGAACATTGTAAAAAGTGAAACCCTTCAACCACCATTTTATCCTATATAAATGTTATCTCCTTCTAATTTGTACACTTTGACACATGTGCAGATAGTGAGAGAGAGTTCTCACCTTTTCTTGTTAGGCTAAACTATAAGCTCTCCATTTATTTTATGATATTTATGCTCCTTTTCTGCCCATTCCAGTTTGCACTCTTCTGTAACGGAGCTAGAATAACACTAAATATACCAAATGGAGGTTTTACTCATGACTCCTTTCCACACACTTCTTTTCCCATTCAGAAGTTTTGCCTCATAGACAGATAAGTTGTAATGTATTTTTCAGAACCATGCTAGTACCTCACAGGCATCTTCCAGTGCAAGCCTTGAGGCTATTCCAAATGATGCACTATATGCTGTTACTGATTGGTGCTTCATTCTTACTGTCCCAATATTCAAGTTACCCAGTTTTACTTTATTTTTTTTTCTTGTGTGGATAAAACAAATTAAATAACATATGATTTAATCACCATACTTCTAGATGTTTTCCCCCAATGTTAATTAAAAACTATTATGTAAATATTGTATCAAGACCAATCCTCAAAGTTTATCTAATCTGTACCTTCCTCCTTATTTCCTTCTCCTACAAGTAAGAAAAAGAAATTTCTTTAGTTTGTTTCTTTAATTAATTTGAGTTATTTCAAATCTTGTCCTGCTGACTAAGGAGTTGTGAAAATATAAAAAAGGTAAAAAGACAGTATTTTTTATTTAACACTGCTTTGCTACACAGAGATGCAATTTGTTGTGCAGCATAGAAAAGAAATACATATAAAATGAAACAAATATATTTTGGTGATGGAGTGAATAAATAGAATGTGCTTACCTATAAGTAATGAAGAATTTGAAAATGATAATACAGATCTGCAATCCAACTCCTGCTCATTTTATCTAATTGTTTTCTTATAGTGGAAGAAAATACCATACTTTTATTCCTATGAAAAAGTAATCTGATAAAAAAATAAACTTTTTCTTAGCACTTGTTGGAACAAAGAAATATTGGTCTCAATAATGTTTTAAAGAAAAAACATACTCTGAAATGTACTACCATAACCTACTTAGAAAAGATATGAGAAACAAATTACCTTCTCTAACTAAGGGATTTCAAGGACTTCTTTGAATCCTGAGCATGAGCAAGAGATATTTCATATTGAGTCAGTTTTAAGTATTGACTAGCAAACCCTCATGTAAATGTTATATTTACCAAAGTAAGCTTCATAGAATCCATGACCAGTGTACTATCTGTCTACAGTGTATTGAAGAAATGAAGTCAAGAAAATGGTACATGGACTGGGGTGCTGAAATTTAAAAAAAGCACGGGAAACATATTTACTGAGAATAATGTGACTCAGTCCAATAGGGTAGGAAGAAATTTGGACATGGATAGGAGACAGGTTGATTGATGTATTAATGGATCCAGAGAAGAGGAATGGTTGAAAGTAAGGAAAAGATTTTAATATTCTGTCAGTAGGGAACCATAAACTGTGAAATTTTTTTATCAGCCTATGTACAGGGTTTGGTATCAGTGCTTTGTCACAGGGATTCAAATTTTAGCATTTTGTTGGAGCAATCATGTTAGGCCAATGAAATCCTAAACATCTCTGGCCAAGTATTTTTCTTTGTGACTTATAATATAAGAATGATGTTGAATTTTGGATAGGAAATTTTGGTAACACAAAAATGCAACTGTCAACAATTTTTTTCTTGCCACTGAAAGAATTTTTGCAATTATTAATTTTTTTATTTCCTGACTTTAATTACACCTCTGACCTATTCATTCCACTATTCTGATGGTATTTTCCATTGAACCACTTGTTCATCTCTTGCCATATCTGGGCAACTCTAAAAACCTGGCAGATACTACTAGCAGGTATGCCTATGTGACTGCTTGCTACAGTTTGCTGAACAGGAAAGAGAAAGTTAAGACATGGCTGTGTTGCTTCTTTATGTCCCAGGTGTACAGTGTTCCCTGACTGCCTAAGCCATCAGATCTACGGATTTTCTGTGTCAAAGCTTTGCAACAAGGATTTAACTTTCTATAAAGAAAGCTTGTATATGTCTATTTGTGAACTTGCTGAGGTTTTCATGTCAAAATACAAGTTAAATTCTTGTTTTCATGTCATACTAAGTGTTAAATTAATGCTAGGTAAAATTTGACAATGCAAGAAATGCAGATTAACATATCTACAGAAGAATTAGTATTCTTTTCAGTCAAATGCATTGAAAAAAATAAAAAAAGGAGAAAAAGAGTCTGCACAAGTCGTGCTATGAAGATTCAAGATGGTGTGTCAGGAAAAGATGAAAATATTTACATAGATGGGAAAAGAAAAGGTTCAGGAAGATGTCAAAAACTTATAAATACACTTAGGAAATCATTCATGGAACTAATGGAAGTTATTCATCATTTCAAAAAAAAGAAAATTTTGTTGACATTAAAAGAATAAAAAGTTCAAATCCACATATGGAAAATAATTACTAAATGAAAAACGTAAGCAGAAAACTGATGATGGTGAAACTTCCCTCAGAAACAAAATCAAGTGTGTATTAGAGGCTTCAGCCCACTAGTTCTGAAATTCCTGCTGAGTGCAGAAGGTGACTGCCGCCATGACCTCCTACATATTTCCAGCTGCCCCTGCATAAGAGGTACAGTGCTTCAGACACTGGAGACAAACAAATTACAAAGATGGAAAGGCACCCAAGTTGTTACCAAGGGAAGAGAAGGTTTTTTTATTGCTGGCGATTCCCTTCTGAGAGGGACAGAAGGTCCCACTTACTGACCTATTTCACAGGAAAGTCTGATGCCTCTCTGGGGCCAGGGTTAGGGACATTAAAAGGAAACTCCCGGGTCTGTTAAAGCCCTCTGATTATTACCTACTATTGGTCATGCAGACTAGCAGTGATGACTTTGAGGAGGGAAGACCTAAGTGATCACAAGGGACTTCAAGGCATTGGGGTAGATACTCCATGGGTCAGGTGCACAGATAGTGTTTGCCCCAGTCCCTGCAGCAGCAAGAAGAAATATGGAGAGGTTCAGAAAAATGTCCCTGATAAATACTTGTCTCAAAGGATGGTGCCAGCAATTCAGTTTTGGGTTCTTCAGTCATGGGGATGTCTACACACCACCTGTCCTGCTGAGGCCAGTTGGGGTTCAGATGACTGTGTGGAGGAAGGGAATCCTGGGTCATGAACTGAAATGACTCACTGAGAGGGCTTTAAACTAGGTATAAAGAGATAAGAGGACAAAACCATGCTGACTAAAGATGACCTTAGTAGTGGCATAACAACACAGAGGACAAAACCATTAACACAGTCAGAAAGAATCTGTATATCATATTCAAGAAGTTATGGCAGTCTGGTGAAGTTCCCACAGACTGGAAAAGGGGAAACATAACTCCCATAATTAAAAAGGGGAGCAAAGACAACCCAGGGAACTACAGACCAGTCACTCTCACCTCTGTGTCAGGTAAGATCGTAGAGCACATCCTCCTCTTATGTTAATGTACATGGAAAATAACAAAGTAATCAATGACAGGCAACATGGTTTCACAACGGGCAAATTGTGCCTGACAAATCTGATGGCCTTCTACAGCAAAGTTACAGCTCTGGTAGATATGGAAAGAACAATGGACATCATCTGCCTGGACTTATGCAAGGCATTTGACACTGTCCTGCACTACATCCTTGTCTCTAAGATAGAGAGACCAGAACTTGTCAGATGGACCACCCAACAGATTAGGAACTTGCTAAATGCATGAATTCAAAGGGTTATGATCAATCTCTCAATGTCCAGGTGGAGACCAGTGAGAAGCGAGATCCTCAGGGATCTGTACAGCATCCAGTGCTGTTTAACATCTTCATCAGCAAAATGGACAGTGACATTGACTGCACCCTCAGCAAGTTTACCAATACCACCGAGGTGTGTGGTTCAGTGGACTCACTTGAAGGAAATGATGACATCCAGAAGGATTGACAGGCTTGAGAATTGGGCCAGTGACAACTAATGAGATTCAACAATTCAAAGTACAAGGTCCTGCATTTGGGCTAGGCAATTCAAGGCACAAATATAGCCTGTGTGCTGAGTGGGTTGAGAATAGCTCTGAAGGAAAAGATTTGGGTGTATTAATTGCTGAGAAATTCCACATGAGCCAGCAATGTGCTCATGCAGCCCAGAAGGCAAATTGTAATCTAGGCTGCATCAAGAGGAACATGGCCAGCAGGACAAGAGATATGATTATTTCCCTTTACTCTGCTCTTGGAGACCCCACCTCAAGTACTGTGTTCAGTTCTGGTGTCCCCATCATAAGAAGGACCCAGAGCTGTAGAAGCCAGTCCAGAGGAGAGCTACAAAGGTGATCCAAGGGATGGAACACCTCT